>NW_027366348.1:0-74418 GCF_046119375.1 Phyllobates terribilis | reverse complement strand
CCGCATTGCAAGGTGCAAGTCTGAAATTTTTTGCTTTTTCCTGCTCCTCTTAGCATGATAAAGAAGATTCAAAGAGAGTGAGATGCCAGCTACTTTCATTCAGTCAGTAGCTTCAATCATTTCTGGACGTTTTTCAATGGTAAAAATCAATGAATATTGTAAATGCACAAACAGTAATTTCTCCACATTGCAAGGTGCAATTCTGAAATTTTTTGCTTTTTCCTGCTCCTCTTAGCATGATAAAGAAGATTCAAAGAGAGTGAGATGCCAGCTCCTTTCATTCAGTCAGTAGCTTCAAACATTTCTGGTATATGAATAACATGATGTTTTTCAATGGCAAAAATCAATGAATATTGTAAATGCACAAACAGTAATTTCTCCGCATTGCAAGGTGCAAGTCTGAAATTTTTTGCTTTTTCCTGCTCCTCTTAGCATGATAAAGAAGATTCAAAGAGAGTGAGATGCCAGCTACTTTCATTCAGTCAGTAGCTTCAATCATTTCTGGACGTTTTTCAATGGTAAAAATCAATGAATATTGTAAATGCACAAACAGTAATTTCTCCACATTGCAAGGTGCAATTCTGAAATTTTTTGCTTTTTCCTGCTCCTCTTAGCATGATAAAGAAGATTCAAAGAGAGTGAGATGCCAGCTCCTTTCATTCAGTCAGTAGCTTCAAACATTTCTGGTATATGAATAACATGATGTTTTTCAATGGCAAAAATCAATGAATATTGTAAATGCACAAACAGTAATTTCTCCGCATTGCAAGGTGCAATTCTGAAATTTTTTGCTTTTTCCTGCTCCTCTTAGCATGATAAAGAAGATTCAAAGAGAGTGAGATGCCAGCTCCTTTCATTCAGTCAGTAGCTTCAATCATTTCTGGACGTTTTTCAATGGCAAAAATCAATGAATATTGTAAATGCACAAACAGTAATTTCTCCGCATTGCAAGGTGCAATTCTGAAATTTTTTGCTTTTTCCTGCTCCTCTTAGCATGATAAAGAAGATTCAAAGAGAGTGAGATGTCAGCTCCTTTCATTCAGTCAGTAGCTTCAAACATTTCTGGTATATGAATAACATGATGTTTTTCAATGACAAAAATCAATGAATATTGTAAATGCACAAACAGTAATTTCTCCGCATTGCAAGGTGCAATTCTGAAATTTTTTGCTTTTTCCTGCTCCTCTTAGCATGATAAAGAAGATTCAAAGAGAGTGAGATGCCAGCTCCTTTCATTCAGTCAGTAGCTTCAATCATTTCTGGACGTTTTTCAATGGCAAAAATCAATGAATATTGTAAATGCACAAACAGTAATTTCTCCGCATTGCAAGGTGCAATTCTGAAATTTTTTGCTTTTTCCTGCTCCTCTTAGCATGATAAAGAGGATTCAAAGAGAGTGAGATGCCAGCTCCTTTCATTCAGTCAGTAGCTTCAATCATTTCTGGACGTTTTTCAATGGCAAAAATCAATGAATATTGTAAATGCACAAACAGTAATTTCTCCGCATTGCAAGGTGCAATTCTGAAATTTTTTGCTTTTTCCTGCTCCTCTTAGCATGATAAAGAAGATTCAAAGAGAGTGAGATGCCAGCTCCTTTCATTCAGTCAGTAGCTTCAAACATTTCTGGTATATGAATAACATGATGTTTTTCAATGGCAAAAATCAATGAATATTGTAAATGCACAAACAGTAATTTCTCCGCATTGCAAGGTGCAAGTCTGAAATTTTTTGCTTTTTCCTGCTCCTCTTAGCATGATAAAGAAGATTCAAAGAGAGTGAGATGCCAGCTACTTTCATTCAGTCAGTAGCTTCAATCATTTCTGGACGTTTTTCAATGGTAAAAATCAATGAATATTGTAAATGCACAAACAGTAATTTCTCCACATTGCAATGTGCAATTCTAAAATTTTTTGCTTTTTCCTGCTCCTCTTAGCATGATAAAGAAGATTCAAAGAGAGTGAGATGCCTGCTCCTTTCATTCAGTCAGTAGCTTCAAACATTTCTGGTATATGAATAACATGATGTTTTTCAATGGCAAAAATCAATGAATATTGTAAATGCACAAACAGTAATTTCTCCGCATTGCAAGGTGCAATTCTGAAATTTTTTGCTTTTTCCTGCTCCTCTTAGCATGATAAAGAAGATTCAAAGAGAGTGAGATGCCAACTCCTTTCATTCAGTCAGTAGCTTCAAACATTTCTGGTATATGAATAACATGATGTTTTTCAATGGCAAAAATCAATGAATATTGTAAATGCACAAACAGTAATTTCTCCGCATTGCAAGGTGCAATTCTGAAATTTTTTGCTTTTTCCTGCTCCTCTTAGCATGATAAAGACGATTCAAAGAGAGTGAGATGCCAGCTCCTTTCATTCAGTCAGTAGCTTCAATCATTTCTGGACGTTTTTCAATGGCAAAAATCAATGAATATTGTAAATGCACAAACAGTAATTTCTCCGCATTGCAAGGTGCAATTCTGAAATTTTTTGCTTTTTCCTGCTCCTCTTAGCATGATAAAGAAGATTCAAAGAGAGTGAGATGCCAGCTCCTTTCATTCAGTCAGTACCTTCAATCATTTCTGGACGTTTTTCAATGGCAAAAATCAATGAATATTGTAAATGCACAAACAGTAATTTCTCCACATTGCAAGGTGCAATTCTGAAATTTTTTGCTTTTTCCTGCTCCTCTTAGCATGATAAAGAAGATTCAAAGAGAGTGAGATGCCAGCTCCTTTCATTCAGTCAGTAGCTTCAAACATTTCTGGTATATGAATAACATGATGTTTTTCAATGGCAAAAATCAATGAATATTGTAAATGCACAAACAGTAATTTCTCCGCATTGCAAGGTGCAATTCTGAAATTTTTTGCTTTTTCCTGCTCCTCTTAGCATGATAAAGAAGATTCAAAGAGAGTGACATGCCAGCTCCTTTCATTCAGTCAGTAGCTTCAATCATTTCTGGATGTTTTTCAATGGCAAAAATCAATGAATATTGTAAATGCACAAACTGTAATTTCTCCGCATTGCAAGGTGCAATTCTGAAATTTTTTGCTTTTTCCTGCTCCTCTTAGTATGATAAAGAAGATTCAAAGAGAGTGAGATGCCAGCTCCTTTCATTCAGTCAGTAGCTTCAATCATTTCTGGACGTTTTTCAGTGGCAAAAATCAATGAATATTGTAAATGCACAAACAGTAATTTCTCCGCATTGCAAGGTGCAATTCTGAAATTTTTTGCTTTTTCCCGCTCCTCTTAGCATGATAAAGAAGATACAAAGAGAGTGATGTGCCAGCTCCTTTCATTCAGTCAGTAGCTTCAAACATTTCTGGTATATGAATAACATGTTTTTCAATGGCAAAAATCAATGAATATTGTAAATGCACAAACAGTAATTTCTCCGCATTGCAAGGTGCAATTCTGAAATTTTTTGATTTTTCCTGCTCCTCTTAGCATGATAAAGAAGATTCAAAGAGAGTGAGATGCCAGCTCCTTTCATTCAGTCAGTAGCTTCAATCATTTCTGGACGTTTTTCAATGGCAAAAATCAATGAATATTGTAAATGCACAAACAGTAATTTCTCCGCATTGCAAGGTGCAATTCTGAAATTTTTTGCTTTTTCCTGCTCCTCTTAGCATGATAAAGAAGATTCAAAGAGAGTGAGATGCCAGCTCCTTTCATTCAGTCAGTAGCTTCAAACATTTCTGGTATATGAATAACATGATGTTTTTCAATGGCAAAAATCAATGAATATTGTAAATGCACAAACAGTAATTTCTCCGCATTGCAAGGTGCAAGTCTGAAATTTTTTGCTTTTTCCTGCTCCTCTTAGCATGATAAAGAAGATTCAAAGAGAGTGAGATGCCAGTTACTTTCATTCAGTCAGTAGCTTCAATCATTTCTGGACGTTTTTCAATGGTAAAAATCAATGAATATTGTAAATGCACAAACAGTAATTTCTCCACATTGCAAGGTGCAATTCTGAAATTTTTTGCTTTTTCCTGCTCCTCTTAGCATGATAAAGAAGATTCAAAGAGAGTGAGATGCCAGCTCCTTTCATTCAGTCAGTAGCTTCAAACATTTCTGGTATATGAATAACATGATGTTTTTCAATGGCAAAAATCAATGAATATTGTAAATGCACAAACAGTAATTTCTCCGCATTGCAAGGTGCAATTCTGAAATTTTTTGCTTTTTCCTGCTCCTCTTAGCATGATAAAGAAGATTCAAAGAGAGTGAGATGCCAGCTCCTTTCATTCAGTCAGTAGCTTCAAACATTTCTGGTATATGAATAACATGATGTTTTTCAATGGCAAAAATCAATGAATATTGTAAATGCACAAACAGTAATTTCTCCGCATTGCAAGGTGCAATTCTGAAATTTTTTGCTTTTTCCTGCTCCTCTTAGCATGATAAAGAAGATTCAAAGAGAGTGAGATGCCAGCTCCTTTCATTCAGTCAGTAGCTTCAATCATTTCTGGATGTTTTTCAATGGCAAAAATCAATGAATATTGTAAATGCACAAACAGTAATTTCTCCGCATTGCAAGGTGCAATTCTGAAATTTTTTGCTTTTTCCTGCTCCTCTTAGCATGATAAAGAAGATTCAAAGAGAGTGAGATGTCAGCTCCTTTCATTCAGTCAGTAGCTTCAAACATTTCTGGTATATGAATAACATGATGTTTTTCAATGGCAAAAATCAATGAATATTGTAAATGCACAAACAGTAATTTCTCCGCATTGCAAGGTGCAATTCTGAAATTTTTTGCTTTTTCCTGCTCCTCTTAGCATGATAAAGAAGATTCAAAGAGAGTGAGATGCCAGCTCCTTTCATTCAGTCAGTAGCTTCAATCATTTCTGGATGTTTTTCAATGGCAAAAATCAATGAATATTGTAAATGCACAAACAGTAATTTCTCCGCATTGCAAGGTGCAATTCTGAAATTTTTTGCTTTTTCCTGCTCCTCTTAGCATGATAAAGAAGATTCAAAGAGAGTGAGATGCCAGCTCCTTTCGTTCAGTCAGTAGCTTCAATCATTTCTGGACGTTTTTCAATGGCAATAATCATTGAATATTATAAATGCACAAACAGTAATTTCTCCGCATTGCAAGGTGCAATTCTGAAATTTTTTACTTTTTCCTGCTCCTCTTAGCATGATAAAGAAGATTCAAAGAGAGTGAGATGCCAGCTCCTTTCATTCAGTCAGTAGCTTCAATCATTTCTGGTATATGAATAACATGATGTTTTTCAATGGCAAAAATCAATGAATATTGTAAATGCACAAACAGTAATTTCTCCGCATTGCAAGGTGCAATTCTGAAATTTTTTGCTTTTTCCTGCTCCTCTTAGCATGATAAAGAAGATTCAAAGAGAGTGAGATGCCAGCTCCTTTCATTCAGTCAGTAGCTTCAATCATTTCTGGACGTTTTTCAATGGCAAAAATCAATGAATATTGTAAATGCACAAACTGTAATTTCTCCGCATTGCAAGGTGCAATTCTGAAATTTTTTGCTTTTTCCTGCTCCTCTTAGCATGATAAACAAGATTCAAAGAGAGTGAGATGCCAGTTCCTTTCATTCAGTCAGTAGCTTCAATCATTTCTGGATGTTTTTCAATGGCAAAAATCAATGAATATTGTAAATGCACAAACAGTAATTTCTCCGCATTGCAAGGTGCAATTCTGAAATTTTTTGCTTTTTCCTGCTCCTCTTAGCATGATAAAGAAGATTCAAAGAGAGTGAGATGCCAGCTCCTTTCATTCAGTCAGTAGCTTCAATCATTTCTGGACGTTTTTCAATGGCAAAAATCAATGAATATTGTAAATTCACAAACAGTAATTTCTCCGCATTGCAAGGTGCAATTCTGAAATTTTTTGCTTTTTCCTGCTCCTCTTAGCATGATAAAGAAGATTCAAAGAGAGTGAGATGCCAGCTCCTTTCATTCAGTCAGTAGCTTCAAACATTTCTGGTATATGAATAACATGATGTTTTTCAATGGCAAAAATCAATGAATATTGTAAATGCACAAACAGTAATTTCTCCGCATTGCAAGGTGCAATTCTGAAATTTTTTGCTTTTTCCTGCTCCTCTTAGCATGATAAAGAAGATTCAAAGAGAGTGAGATGCCAGCTCCTTTCGTTCAGTCAGTAGCTTCAATCATTTCTGGACGTTTTTCAATGGCAAAAATCATTGAATATTATAAATGCACAAACAGTAATTTCTCCGCATTGCAAGGTGCAATTCTGAAATTTTTTACTTTTTCCTGCTCCTCTTAGCATGATAAAGAAGATTCAAAGAGAGTGAGATGCCAGCTCCTTTCATTCAGTCAGTAGCTTCAATCATTTCTGGTATATGAATAACATGATGTTTTTCAATGGCAAAAATCAATGAATATTGTAAATGCACAAACAGTAATTTCTCCGCATTGCAAGGTGCAATTCTGAAATTTTTTGCTTTTTCCTGCTCCTCTTAGCATGATAAAGAAGATTCAAAGAGAGTGAGATGCCAGCTCCTTTCATTCAGTCAGTAGCTTCAATCATTTCTGGACGTTTTTCAATGGCAAAAATCAATGAATATTGTAAATGCACAAACAGTAATTTCTCCGCATTGCAAGGTGCAATTCTGAAATTTTTTGCTTTTTCCTGCTCCTCTTAGCATGATAAAGAAGATTCAAAGAGAGTGAGATGCCAGCTCCTTTCATTCAGTCAGTAGCTTCAATCATTTCTGGACGTTTTTCAATGGCAAAAATCAATGAATATTGTAAATGCACAAACAGTAATTTCTCCGCATTGCAAGGTGCAATTCTGAAATTTTTTGCTTTTTCCTGCTCCTCTTAGCATGATAAAGAAGATTCAAAGAGAGTGAGATGCCAGCTCCTTTCATTCAGTCAGTAGCTTCAATCATTTCTGGACGTTTTTCAATGGCAAAAATCAATGAATATTGTAAATGCACAAACAGTAATTTCTCCGCATTGCAAGGTGCAATTCTGAAATTTTTTACTTTTTCCTGCTCCTCTTAGCATGATAAAGAAGATTCAAAGAGAGTGAGATGCCAGCTCCTTTCATTCAGTCAGTAGCTTCAATCATTTCTGGTATATGAATAACATGATGTTTTTCAATCGCAAAAATCAATGAATATTGTAAATGCACAAACAGTAATTTCTCCGCATTGCAAGGTGCAATTCTGAAATTTTTTGCTTTTTCCTGCTCCGCTTAGCATGATAAAGAAGATTCAAAGAGAGTGAGATGCCAGCTCCTTTCATTCAGTCAGTAGCTTCAATCATTTCTGGATGTTTTTCAATGGCAAAAATCAATGAATATTGGAAATGCACAAACAGTAATTTCTCCGCATTGCAAGGTGCAATTCTGAAATTTTTTGCTTTTTCCTGCTCCTCTTAGCATGATAAAGAAGATTCAAAGAGAGTGAGATGCCAGCTCCTTTCCTTCAGTCAGTAGCTTCAATCATTTCTGGTATATGAATAACATGATGTTTTTCAATGGCAAAAATCAATGAATTTTGTAAATGCACAAACAGTAATTTCTCCGCATTGCAAAGCGCAATTCTGAATTTTTTTGCTTTTTCCTGCTCCTCTTAGCATGATAAAGAAGATTCAAAGAGAGTGAGATGCCAGCTCCTTTCGTTCAGTCAGTAGCTTCAATCATTTCTGGACATTTTTCAATGGCAAAAATCAATGAATATTGTAAATGCACAAACAGTAATTTCTCCGCATGGCAAGGTGCAATTCTGAAATTTTTTGCTTTTTCCTGCTCCTCTTAGCATGATAAAGAAGATTCAAAGAGAGTGAAATGCCAGCTCCTTTCATTCAGTCAGTAGCTTCAATCATTTCTGGACGTTTTTCAATGGCAAAAATCAATGAATATTGTAAATGCACAAACAGTAATTTCTCCGCATTGCAAGGTGCAATTCTGAAATTTTTTGCTTTTTCCTGCTCCTCTTAGCATGATAAAGAAGATTCAAAGAGAGTGAGATGCCAGCTCCTTTCATTCAGTCAGTAGCTTCAATCATTTCTGGACGTTTTTCAATGGCAAAAATCAATGAATATTGTAAATGCACAAACAGTAATTTCTCCGCATTGCAAGGTGCAATTCTGAAATTTTTTGCTTTTTCCTGCTCCTCTTAGCATGATAAAGAAGATTCAAAGAGAGTGAGATGCCAGCTCCTTTCCTTCAGTCAGTAGCGTCAATCATTTCTGGCATATGAATAACATGATGTTTTTCAATGGCAAAAATCAATGAATTTTGTAAATGCACAAACAGTAATTTCTCCGCATTGCAAGGTGCAATTCTGAAATTTTTTGCTTTTTCCTGCTCCTCTTAGCATGATAAAGAAGATTCAAAGAGAGTGAGATGCCAGCTCCTTTCATTCAGTCAGTAGCTTCAATCATTTCTGGACATTTTTCAATGGCAAAAATCAATGAATATTGTAAATGCACAAACAGTAATTTCTCCGCATTGCAAGGTGCAATTCTGAAATTTTTTGCTTTTTCCTGCTCCTCTTAGCATGATAAAGAAGATTCAAAGAGAGTGAGATGACAGCTCCTTTCATTCAGTCAGTAGCTTCAATCATTTCTGGACGTTTTTCAATGGCAAAAATCAATGAATATTGTAAATGCACAAACAGTAATTTCTCCGCATTGCAAGGTGCAATTCTGAAATTTTTCCTTTTTCCTGCTCCTCTTAGCATGATAAAGAAGATTCAAAGAGAGTGAGGTGCCAGCTCCTTTCATTCAGTCAGGAGCTTCAAACATTTCTGGTATATGAATAACATGTTTTTCAATGGCAAAAATCAATGAATATTGTAAATGCACAAACAGTAATTTCTCCGCATTGCAAGGTGCAATTCTGAAATTTTTTGCTTTTTCCTGCTCCTCTTAGCATGATAAAGAAGATTCAAAGAGAGTGAGATGCCAGCTCCTTTCATTCAGTCAGTAGTTTCAAACATTTCTGGACGTTTTTCAATGGCAAAAATCAATGAATATTGTAAATGCACAAACAGTAATTTCTCCGCATTGCAAGGTGCAATTCTGAAATTTTTTGTTTTTTCCTGCTCCTCTTAGCATGATAAAGAAGATTCAAAGAGAGTGAGATGCCAGCTCCTTTCATTCAGTCAGTAGCTTCAATCATTTCTGGACGTTTTTCAATGGCAAAAATCAATGAATATTGTAAATGCACAAACAGTAATTTCTCCGCATTGCAAGGTGCAATTCTGAAATTTTTTGCTTTTTCCTGCTCCTCTTAGCATGATAAACAAGATTCAAAGAGAGTGAGATGTCAGCTCCTTTCATTCAGTCAGTAGCTTCAATCATTTCTGGATGTTTTTCAATGGCAAAAATCATTGAATATTGTAAATGCACAAACAGTAATTTCTCCGCATTGCAAGGTGCAATTCTGAAATTTTTTACTTTTTCCTGCTCCTCTTAGCATGATAAAGAAGATTCAAAGAGAGTGAGATGCCAGCTCCTTTCATTCACTCAGTAGCTTCAATCATTTCTGGTATATGAATAACATGATGTTTTTCAATCGCAAAAATCAATGAATATTGTAAATGCACAAACAGTAATTTCTCCGCATTGCAAGGTGCAATTCTGAAATTTTTTGCTTTTTCCTGCTCCTCTTAGCATGATAAAGAAGATTCAAAGAGAGTGAGATGCCAGCTCCTTTCATTCAGTCAGTAGCTTCAATCATTTCTGGATGTTTTTCAATGGCAAAAATCAATGAATATTGTAAATGCACAAACAGTAATTTCTCCGCATTGCAAGGTGCAATTCTGAAATTTTTTGCTTTTTCCTGCTCCTCTTAGCATGATAAAGAAGATTCAAAGAGAGTGAGATGCCAGCTCCTTTCCTTCAGTCAGTAGCTTCAATCATTTCTGGTATATGAATAACATGATGTTTTTCAATGGCAAAAATCAATGAATTTTGTAAAATGCACAAACATTAATTTCTCCGCATTGCAAGGCGCAATTCTGAAATTTTTTGCTTTTTCCTGCTCCTCTTAGCATGATAAAGAAGATTCAAAGAGAGTGAGATGCCAGCTCCTTTCATTCAGTCAGTAGCTTCAATCATTTCTGGACATTTTTCAATGGCAAAAATCAATGAATATTGTAAATGCACAAACAGTAATTTCTCCGCATTGCAAGGTGCAATTCTGAAATTTTTTGCTTTTTCCTGCTCCTCTTAGCATGATAAAGAAGATTCAAAGAGAGTGAGATGCCAGCTCCTTTCATTCAGTCAGTAGCTTCAATCATTTCTGGACGTTTTTCAATGGCAAAAATCAATGAATATTGTAAATGCACAAACAGTAATTTCTCCGCATTGCAAGGTGCAATTCTGAAATTTTTTGCTTTTTCCTGCTCCTCTTAGCATGATAAAGAATATTCAAAGAGAGTGAGATGCCAGCTCCTTTCATTCAGTCAGTACCTTCAATCATTTCTGGACGTTTTTCAATGGCAAAAATCAATGAATATTGTAAATGCACAAACAGTAATTTCTCCGCATTGCAAGGTGCAATTCTGAAATTTTTTGCTTTTTCCTGCTCCTCTTAGCATGATAAAGAAGATTCAAAGAGAGTGAGATGCCAGCTCCTTTCATTCAGTCAGCAGCTTCAATCATTTCTGGACGTTTTTCAATGGCAAAAATCAATGAATATTGTAAATGCACAAACTGTAATTTCTCCGCATTGCAAGGTGCAATTCTGAAATTTTTTGCTTTTTCCTGCTCCTCTTAGCATGATAAAGAAGATTCAAAGAGAGTGAGATGCCAGCTCCTTTCATTCAGTCAGTAGCTTCAATCATTTCTGGTATATGAATAACATGATGTTTTTCAATAGCAAAAATCAATGAATATTGTAAATGCACAAACAGTAATTTCTCCGCATTGCAAGGTGCAATTCTGAAATTTTTTGCTTTTTCCTGCTCCTCTTAGCATGATAAAGAAGATTCAAAGAGAGTGAGATGCCAGCTCCTTTCATTCAGTCAGTAGCTTCAATCATTTCTGGACGTTTTTCAATGGCAAAAATCAATGAATATTGTAAATGCACAAACAGTAATTTCTCCGCATTGCAAGGTGCAATTCTGAAATTTTTTGCTTTTTCCTGCTCCTCTTAGCATGATAAACAAGATTCAAAGAGAGTGAGATGCCAGCTCCTTTCATTCAGTCAGTAGCTTCAATCATTTCTGGACGTTTTTCAATGGCAAAAATCATTGAATATTGTAAATGCACAAACAGTAATTTCTCCGCATTGCAAGGTGCAATTCTGAAATTTTTTACTTTTTCCTGCTCCTCTTAGCATGATAAAGAAGATTCAAAGAGAGTGAGATGCCAGCTCCTTTCATTCAGTCTGTAGCTTCAATCATTTCTGGTATATTAATAACATGATGTTTTTCAATCGCAAAAATCAATGAATATTGTAAATGCACAAACAGTAATTTCTCCGCATTGCAAGGTGCAATTCTGAAATTTTTTGCTTTTTCCTGCTCCTCTTAGCATGATAAAGAAGATTCAAAGAGAGTGAGATGCCAGCTCCTTTCATTCAGTCAGTAGCTTCAATCATTTCTGGACGTTTTTCAATGGCAAAAATCAATGAATATTGTAAATGCACAAACAGTAATTTCTCCGCATTGCAAGGTGCAATTCTGAAATTTTTTGCTTTTTCCTGCTCCTCTTAGCATGATAAAGAAGATTCAAAGAGAGTGAGATGCCAGCTCCTTTCATTCAGTCAGTAGCTTCAATCATTTCTGGTATATGAATAACATGATGTTTTTCAATGGCAAAAATCAATGAATATTGTAAATGCACAAACAGTAATTTCTCCGCATTGCAAGGTGCAATTCTGAAATTTTTTGCTTTTTCCTGCTCCTCTTAGCATGATAAAGAAGATTCAAAGAGAGTGAGATGCCAGCTCCTTTCATTCAGTCAGTAGCTTCAATCATTTCTGGACGTTTTTCCATGGCAAAAATCAATGAATATTGTAAATGCACAAACAGTAATTTCTCCGCATTGCAAGGTGCAATTCTGAAATTTTTTGCTTTTTCCTGCTCCTCTTAGCATGATAAAGAAGATTCAAAGAGAGTGAGATGCCAGCTCCTTTCATTCAGTCAGTAGCTTCAATCATTTCTGGACGTTTTTCAATGGTAAAAATCAATGAATATTGTAAATGCACAAACAGTAATTTCTCCACTTTGCAAGGTGCAATTCTGAAATTTTTTGCTTTTTCCTGCTCCTCTTAGCATGATAAAGAAGATTCAAAGAGAGTGAGATGCCAGCTCCTTTCATTCAGTCAGTAGCTTCAAACATTTCTGGTATATGAATAACATGATGTTTTTCAATGGCAAAAATCAATGAATATTGTAAATGCACAAACAGTAATTTCTCCGCATTGCAAGGTGCAAGTCTGAAATTTTTTGCTTTTTCCTGCTCCTCTTAGCATGATAAAGAAGATTCAAAGAGAGTGAGATGCCAGCTACTTTCATTCAGTCAGTAGCTTCAATCATTTCTGGACGTTTTTCAATGGTAAAAATCAATGAATATTGTAAATGCACAAACAGTAATTTCTCCACATTGCAAGGTGCAATTCTGAAATTTTTTGCTTTTTCCTGCTCCTCTTAGCATGATAAAGAAGATTCAAAGAGAGTGAGATGCCAACTCCTTTCATTCAGTCAGTAGCTTCAAACATTTCTGGTATATGAATAACATGATGTTTTTCAATGGCAAAAATCAATGAATATTGTAAATGCACAAACAGTAATTTCTCCGCATTGCAAGGTGCAATTCTGAAATTTTTTGCTTTTTCCTGCTCCTCTTAGCATGATAAAGAAGATTCAAAGAGAGTGAGATGCCAGCTCCTTTCATTCAGTCAGTAGCTTCAATCATTTCTGGACGTTTTTCAATGGCAAAAATCAATGAATATTGTAAATGCACAAACAGTAATTTCTCCGCATTGCAAGGTGCAATTCTGAAATTTTTTGCTTTTTCCTGCTCCTCTTAGCATGATAAAGAAGATTCAAAGAGAGTGAGATGCCAGCTCCTTTCATTCAGTCAGTACCTTCAATCATTTCTGGACGTTTTTCAATGGCAAAAATCAATGAATATTGTAAATGCACAAACAGTAATTTCTCCGCATTGCAAGGTGCAATTCTGAAATTTTTTGCTTTTTCCCGCTCCTCTTAGCATGATAAAGAAGATTCAAAGAGAGTGAGGTGCCAGCTCCTTTCATTCAGTCAGTAGCTTCAAACATTTCTGGTATATGAATAACATGTTTTTCAATGGCAAAAATCAATGAATATTGTAAATGCACAAACAGTAATTTCTCCGCATTGCAAGGTGCAATTCTGAAATTTTTTGCTTTTTCCTGCTCCTCTTAGCATGATAAAGAAGATTCAAAGAGAGTGAGATGCCAGCTCCTTTCATTCAGTCAGTAGCTTCAATCATTTCTGGACGTTTTTCAATGGCAAAAATCAATGAATATTGTAAATGCACAAACAGTAATTTCTCCGCATTGCAAGGTGCAATTCTGAAATTTTTTGCTTTTTCCTGCTCCTCTTAGCATGATAAAGAAGATTCAAAGAGAGTGAGATGCCAGCTCCTTTCATTCAGTCAGTAGCTTCAATCATTTCTGGACGTTTTTCAATGGCAAAAATCAATGAATATTGTAAATGCACAAACAGTAATTTCTCCGCATTGCAAGGTGCAATTCTGAAATTTTTTGCTTTTTCCTGCTCCTCTTAGCATGATAAAGAAGATTCAAAGAGAGTGAGATGCCAGCTCCTTTGATTCAGTCAGTAGCTTCAAACATTTCTGGTATATGAATAACATGATGTTTTTCAATGGCAAAAATCAATGAATATTGTAAATGCACAAACAGTAATTTCTCCGCATTGCAAGGTGCAAGTCTGAAATTTTTTGCTTTTTCCTGCTCCTCTTAGCATGATAAAGAAGATTCAAAGAGAGTGAGATGCCAGCTACTTTCATTCAGTCAGTAGCTTCAATCATTTCTGGACGTTTTTCAATGGTAAAAATCAATGAATATTGTAAATGCACAAACAGTAATTTCTCCACATTGCAAGGTGCAATTCTGAAATTTTTTGCTTTTTCCTGCTCCTCTTAGCATGATAAAGAAGATTCAAAGAGAGTGAGATGCCAGCTCCTTTCATTCAGTCAGTAGCTTCAAACATTTCTGGTATATGAATAACATGATGTTTTTCAATGGCAAAAATCAATGAATATTGTAAATGCACAAACAGTAATTTCTCCGCATTGCAAGGTGCAAGTCTGAAATTTTTTGCTTTTTCCTGCTCCTCTTAGCATGATAAAGAAGATTCAAAGAGAGTGAGATGCCAGCTACTTTCATTCAGTCAGTAGCTTCAATCATTTCTGGACGTTTTTCAATGGTAAAAATCAATGAATATTGTAAATGCACAAACAGTAATTTCTCCACATTGCAAGGTGCAATTCTGAAATTTTTTGCTTTTTCCTGCTCCTCTTAGCATGATAAAGAAGATTCAAAGAGAGTGAGATGCCAGCTCCTTTCATTCAGTCAGTAGCTTCAAACATTTCTGGTATATGAATAACATGATGTTTTTCAATGGCAAAAATCAATGAATATTGTAAATGCACAAACAGTAATTTCTCCGCATTGCAAGGTGCAATTCTGAAATTTTTTGCTTTTTCCTGCTCCTCTTAGCATGATAAAGAAGATTCAAAGAGAGTGAGATGCCAGCTCCTTTCATTCAGTCAGTAGCTTCAATCATTTCTGGACGTTTTTCAATGGCAAAAATCAATGAATATTGTAAATGCACAAACAGTAATTTCTCCGCATTGCAAGGTGCAATTCTGAAATTTTTTGCTTTTTCCTGCTCCTCTTAGCATGATAAAGAAGATTCAAAGAGAGTGAGATGTCAGCTCCTTTCATTCAGTCAGTAGCTTCAAACATTTCTGGTATATGAATAACATGATGTTTTTCAATGGCAAAAATCAATGAATATTGTAAATGCACAAACAGTAATTTCTCCGCATTGCAAGGTGCAATTCTGAAATTTTTTGCTTTTTCCTGCTCCTCTTAGCATGATAAAGAAGATTCAAAGAGAGTGAGATGCCAGCTCCTTTCATTCAGTCAGTAGCTTCAATCATTTCTGGACGTTTTTCAATGGCAAAAATCAATGAATATTGTAAATGCACAAACAGTAATTTCTCCGCATTGCAAGGTGCAATTCTGAAATTTTTTGCTTTTTCCTGCTCCTCTTAGCATGATAAAGAGGATTCAAAGAGAGTGAGATGCCAGCTCCTTTCATTCAGTCAGTAGCTTCAATCATTTCTGGACGTTTTTCAATGGCAAAAATCAATGAATATTGTAAATGCACAAACAGTAATTTCTCCGCATTGCAAGGTGCAATTCTGAAATTTTTTGCTTTTTCCTGCTCCTCTTAGCATGATAAAGAAGATTCAAAGAGAGTGAGATGCCAGCTCCTTTCATTCAGTCAGTAGCTTCAAACATTTCTGGTATATGAATAACATGATGTTTTTCAATGGCAAAAATCAATGAATATTGTAAATGCACAAACAGTAATTTCTCCGCATTGCAAGGTGCAAGTCTGAAATTTTTTGCTTTTTCCTGCTCCTCTTAGCATGATAAAGAAGATTCAAAGAGAGTGAGATGCCAGCTACTTTCATTCAGTCAGTAGCTTCAATCATTTCTGGACGTTTTTCAATGGTAAAAATCAATGAATATTGTAAATGCACAAACAGTAATTTCTCCACATTGCAATGTGCAATTCTAAAATTTTTTGCTTTTTCCTGCTCCTCTTAGCATGATAAAGAAGATTCAAAGAGAGTGAGATGCCTGCTCCTTTCATTCAGTCAGTAGCTTCAAACATTTCTGGTATATGAATAACATGATGTTTTTCAATGGCAAAAATCAATGAATATTGTAAATGCACAAACAGTAATTTCTCCGCATTGCAAGGTGCAATTCTGAAATTTTTTGCTTTTTCCTGCTCCTCTTAGCATGATAAAGAAGATTCAAAGAGAGTGAGATGCCAACTCCTTTCATTCAGTCAGTAGCTTCAAACATTTCTGGTATATGAATAACATGATGTTTTTCAATGGCAAAAATCAATGAATATTGTAAATGCACAAACAGTAATTTCTCCGCATTGCAAGGTGCAATTCTGAAATTTTTTGCTTTTTCCTGCTCCTCTTAGCATGATAAAGAAGATTCAAAGAGAGTGAGATGCCAGCTCCTTTCATTCAGTCAGTAGCTTCAATCATTTCTGGACGTTTTTCAATGGCAAAAATCAATGAATATTGTAAATGCACAAACAGTAATTTCTCCGCATTGCAAGGTGCAATTCTGAAATTTTTTGCTTTTTCCTGCTCCTCTTAGCATGATAAAGAAGATTCAAAGAGAGTGAGATGCCAGCTCCTTTCATTCAGTCAGTACCTTCAATCATTTCTGGACGTTTTTCAATGGCAAAAATCAATGAATATTGTAAATGCACAAACAGTAATTTCTCCGCATTGCAAGGTGCAATTCTGAAATTTTTTGCTTTTTCCCGCTCCTCTTAGCATGATAAAGAAGATTCAAAGAGAGTGAGGTGCCAGCTCCTTTCATTCAGTCAGTAGCTTCAAACATTTCTGGTATATGAATAACATGTTTTTCAATGGCAAAAATCAATGAATATTGTAAATGCACAAACAGTAATTTCTCCGCATTGCAAGGTGCAATTCTGAAATTTTTTGCTTTTTCCTGCTCCTCTTAGCATGATAAAGAAGATTCAAAGAGAGTGAGATGCCAGCTCCTTTCATTCAATCAGTAGCTTCAATCATTTCTGGACGTTTTTCAATGGCAAAAATCAATGAATATTGTATATGCACAAACAGTAATTTCTCCGCATTGCAAGGTGCAATTCTGAAATTTTTTGCTTTTTCCTGCTCCTCTTAGCATGATAAAGAAGATTCAAAGAGAGTGAGATGCCAGCTCCTTTCATTCAGTCAGTAGCTTCAATCATTTCTGGACGTTTTTCAATGGCAAAAATCAATGAATATTGTAAATGCACAAACAGTAATTTCTCCGCATTGCAAGGTGCAATTCTGAATTTTTTTGCTTTTTCCTGCTCCTCTTAGCATGATAAAGAAGATTCAAAGAGCGTGAGATGCCAGCTCCTTTGATTCAGTCAGTAGCTTCAAACATTTCTGGTATATGAATAACATGATGTTTTTCAATGGCAAAAATCAATGAATATTGTAAATGCACAAACAGTAATTTCTCCGCATTGCAAGGTGCAAGTCTGAAATTTTTTGCTTTTTCCTGCTCCTCTTAGCATGATAAAGAAGATTCAAAGAGAGTGAGATGCCAGCTACTTTCATTCAGTCAGTAGCTTCAATCATTTCTGGACGTTTTTCAATGGTAAAAATCAATGAATATTGTAAATGCACAAACAGTAATTTCTCCACATTGCAAGGTGCAATTCTGAATTTTTTTGCTTTTTCCTGCTCCTCTTAGCATGATAAAGAAGATTCAAAGAGAGTGAGATGCCAGCTCCTTTCATTCAGTCAGTAGCTTCAAACATTTCTGGTATATGAATAACATGATGTTTTTCAATGGCAAAAATCAATGAATATTGTAAATGCACAAACAGTAATTTCTCCGCATTGCAAGGTGCAAGTCTGAAATTTTTTGCTTTTTCCTGCTCCTCTTAGCATGATAAAGAAGATTCAAAGAGAGTGAGATGCCAGCTACTTTCATTCAGTCAGTAGCTTCAATCATTTCTGGACGTTTTTCAATGGTAAAAATCAATGAATATTGTAAATGCACAAACAGTAATTTCTCCACATTGCAAGGTGCAATTCTGAAATTTTTTGCTTTTTCCTGCTCCTCTTAGCATGATAAAGAAGATTCAAAGAGAGTGAGATGCCAGCTCCTTTCATTCAGTCAGTAGCTTCAAACATTTCTGGTATATGAATAACATGATGTTTTTCAATGGCAAAAATCAATGAATATTGTAAATGCACAAACAGTAATTTCTCCACATTGCAAGGTGCAATTCTGAAATTTTTTGCTTTTTCCTGCTCCTCTTAGCATGATAAAGAAGATTCAAAGAGAGTGAGATGCCAGCTCCTTTCATTCAGTCAGTAGCTTCAAACATTTCTGGTATATGAATAACATGATGTTTTTCAATGGCAAAAATCAATGAATATTGTAAATGCACAAACAGTAATTTCTCCGCATTGCAAGGTGCAATTCTGAAATTTTTTGCTTTTTCCTGCTCCTCTTAGCATGATAAAGAAGATTCAAAGAGAGTGAGATGCCAGCTCCTTTCATTCAGTTAGTAGCTTCAATCATTTCTGGACGTTTTTCAATGGCAAAAATCAATGAATATTGTAAATGCACAAACAGTAATTTCTCCGCATTGCAAGGTGCAATTCTGAAATTTTTTGCTTTTTCCTGCTCCTCTTAGCATGATAAAGAAGATTCAAAGAGAGTGAGATGTCAGCTCCTTTCATTCAGTCAGTAGCTTCAAACATTTCTGGTATATGAATAACATGATGTTTTTCAATGGCAAAAATCAATGAATATTGTAAATGCACAAACAGTAATTTCTCCACATTGCAAGGTGCAATTCTGAAATTTTTTGCTTTTTCCTGCTCCTCTTAGCATGATAAAGAAGATTCAAAGAGAGTGAGATGCCAGCTCCTTTCATTCAGTCAGTAGCTTCAAACATTTCTGGTATATGAATAACATGATGTTTTTCAATGGCAAAAATCAATGAATATTGTAAATGCACAAACAGTAATTTCTCCGCATTGCAAGGTGCAATTCTGAAATTTTTTGCTTTTTCCTGCTCCTCTTAGCATGATAAAGAAGATTCAAAGAGAGTGAGATGCCAGCTCCTTTCATTCAGTCAGTAGCTTCAATCATTTCTGGACGTTTTTCAATGGCAAAAATCAATGAATATTGTAAATGCACAAACAGTAATTTCTCCGCATTGCAAGGTGCAATTCTGAAATTTTTTGCTTTTTCCTGCTCCTCTTAGCATGATAAAGAAGATTCAAAGAGAGTGAGATGTCAGCTCCTTTCATTCAGTCAGTAGCTTCAAACATTTCTGGTATATGAATAACATGATGTTTTTCAATGGCAAAAATCAATGAATATTGTAAATGCACAAACAGTAATTTCTCCGCATTGCAAGGTGCAATTCTGAAATTTTTTGCTTTTTCCTGCTCCTCTTAGCATGATAAAGAAGATTCAAAGAGAGTGAGATGCCAGCTCCTTTCATTCAGTCAGTAGCTTCAATCATTTCTGGACGTTTTTCAATGGCAAAAATCAATGAATATTGTAAATGCACAAACAGTAATTTCTCCGCATTGCAAGGTGCAATTCTGAAATTTTTTGCTTTTTCCCGCTCCTCTTAGCATGATAAAGAAGATTCAAAGAGAGTGAGGTGCCAGCTCCTTTCATTCAGTCAGTAGCTTCAAACATTTCTGGTATATGAATAACATGTTTTTCAATGGCAAAAATCAATGAATATTGTAAATGCACAAACAGTAATTTCTCCGCATTGCAAGGTGCAATTCTGAAATTTTTTGCTTTTTCCTGCTCCTCTTAGCATGATAAAGAAGATTCAAAGAGAGTGAGATGCCAGCTCCTTTCATTCAGTCAGTAGCTTCAATCATTTCTGGACGTTTTTCAATGGCAAAAATCAATGAATATTGTAAATGCACAAACAGTAATTTCTCCGCATTGCAAGGTGCAATTCTGAAATTTTTTGCTTTTTCCTGCTCCTCTTAGCATGATAAAGAAGATTCAAAGAGAGTGAGATGCCAGCTCCTTTCATTCAGTCAGTAGCTTCAATCATTTCTGGACGTTTTTCAATGGCAAAAATCAATGAATATTGTAAATGCACAAACAGTAATTTCTCCGCATTGCAAGGTGCAATTCTGAAATTTTTTGCTTTTTCCTGCTCCTCTTAGCATGATAAAGAAGATTCAAAGAGAGTGAGATGCCAGCTCCTTTGATTCAGTCAGTAGCTTCAAACATTTCTGGTATATGAATAACATGATGTTTTTCAATGGCAAAAATCAATGAATATTGTAAATGCACAAACAGTAATTTCTCCGCATTGCAAGGTGCAAGTCTGAAATTTTTTGCTTTTTCCTGCTCCTCTTAGCATGATAAAGAAGATTCAAAGAGAGTGAGATGCCAGCTACTTTCATTCAGTCAGTAGCTTCAATCATTTCTGGACGTTTTTCAATGGTAAAAATCAATGAATATTGTAAATGCACAAACAGTAATTTCTCCACATTGCAAGGTGCAATTCTGAAATTTTTTGCTTTTTCCTGCTCCTCTTAGCATGATAAAGAAGATTCAAAGAGAGTGAGATGCCAGCTCCTTTCATTCAGTCAGTAGCTTCAAACATTTCTGGTATATGAATAACATGATGTTTTTCAATGGCAAAAATCAATGAATATTGTAAATGCACAAACAGTAATTTCTCCGCATTGCAAGGTGCAAGTCTGAAATTTTTTGCTTTTTCCTGCTCCTCTTAGCATGATAAAGAAGATTCAAAGAGAGTGAGATGCCAGCTACTTTCATTCAGTCAGTAGCTTCAATCATTTCTGGACGTTTTTCAATGGTAAAAATCAATGAATATTGTAAATGCACAAACAGTAATTTCTCCACATTGCAAGGTGCAATTCTGAAATTTTTTGCTTTTTCCTGCTCCTCTTAGCATGATAAAGAAGATTCAAAGAGAGTGAGATGCCAGCTCCTTTCATTCAGTCAGTAGCTTCAAACATTTCTGGTATATGAATAACATGATGTTTTTCAATGGCAAAAATCAATGAATATTGTAAATGCACAAACAGTAATTTCTCCGCATTGCAAGGTGCAATTCTGAAATTTTTTGCTTTTTCCTGCTCCTCTTAGCATGATAAAGAAGATTCAAAGAGAGTGAGATGCCAGCTCCTTTCATTCAGTCAGTAGCTTCAATCATTTCTGGACGTTTTTCAATGGCAAAAATCAATGAATATTGTAAATGCACAAACAGTAATTTCTCCGCATTGCAAGGTGCAATTCTGAAATTTTTTGCTTTTTCCTGCTCCTCTTAGCATGATAAAGAAGATTCAAAGAGAGTGAGATGTCAGCTCCTTTCATTCAGTCAGTAGCTTCAAACATTTCTGGTATATGAATAACATGATGTTTTTCAATGGCAAAAATCAATGAATATTGTAAATGCACAAACAGTAATTTCTCCGCATTGCAAGGTGCAATTCTGAAATTTTTTGCTTTTTCCTGCTCCTCTTAGCATGATAAAGAAGATTCAAAGAGAGTGAGATGCCAGCTCCTTTCATTCAGTCAGTAGCTTCAATCATTTCTGGACGTTTTTCAATGGCAAAAATCAATGAATATTGTAAATGCACAAACAGTAATTTCTCCGCATTGCAAGGTGCAATTCTGAAATTTTTTGCTTTTTCCTGCTCCTCTTAGCATGATAAAGAGGATTCAAAGAGAGTGAGATGCCAGCTCCTTTCATTCAGTCAGTAGCTTCAATCATTTCTGGACGTTTTTCAATGGCAAAAATCAATGAATATTGTAAATGCACAAACAGTAATTTCTCCGCATTGCAAGGTGCAATTCTGAAATTTTTTGCTTTTTCCTGCTCCTCTTAGCATGATAAAGAAGATTCAAAGAGAGTGAGATGCCAGCTCCTTTCATTCAGTCAGTAGCTTCAAACATTTCTGGTATATGAATAACATGATGTTTTTCAATGGCAAAAATCAATGAATATTGTAAATGCACAAACAGTAATTTCTCCGCATTGCAAGGTGCAAGTCTGAAATTTTTTGCTTTTTCCTGCTCCTCTTAGCATGATAAAGAAGATTCAAAGAGAGTGAGATGCCAGCTACTTTCATTCAGTCAGTAGCTTCAATCATTTCTGGACGTTTTTCAATGGTAAAAATCAATGAATATTGTAAATGCACAAACAGTAATTTCTCCACATTGCAATGTGCAATTCTAAAATTTTTTGCTTTTTCCTGCTCCTCTTAGCATGATAAAGAAGATTCAAAGAGAGTGAGATGCCTGCTCCTTTCATTCAGTCAGTAGCTTCAAACATTTCTGGTATATGAATAACATGATGTTTTTCAATGGCAAAAATCAATGAATATTGTAAATGCACAAACAGTAATTTCTCCGCATTGCAAGGTGCAATTCTGAAATTTTTTGCTTTTTCCTGCTCCTCTTAGCATGATAAAGAAGATTCAAAGAGAGTGAGATGCCAACTCCTTTCATTCAGTCAGTAGCTTCAAACATTTCTGGTATATGAATAACATGATGTTTTTCAATGGCAAAAATCAATGAATATTGTAAATGCACAAACAGTAATTTCTCCGCATTGCAAGGTGCAATTCTGAAATTTTTTGCTTTTTCCTGCTCCTCTTAGCATGATAAAGAAGATTCAAAGAGAGTGAGATGCCAGCTCCTTTCATTCAGTCAGTAGCTTCAATCATTTCTGGACGTTTTTCAATGGCAAAAATCAATGAATATTGTAAATGCACAAACAGTAATTTCTCCGCATTGCAAGGTGCAATTCTGAAATTTTTTGCTTTTTCCTGCTCCTCTTAGCATGATAAAGAAGATTCAAAGAGAGTGAGATGCCAGCTCCTTTCATTCAGTCAGTACCTTCAATCATTTCTGGACGTTTTTCAATGGCAAAAATCAATGAATATTGTAAATGCACAAACAGTAATTTCTCCGCATTGCAAGGTGCAATTCTGAAATTTTTTGCTTTTTCCCGCTCCTCTTAGCATGATAAAGAAGATTCAAAGAGAGTGAGGTGCCAGCTCCTTTCATTCAGTCAGTAGCTTCAAACATTTCTGGTATATGAATAACATGTTTTTCAATGGCAAAAATCAATGAATATTGTAAATGCACAAACAGTAATTTCTCCGCATTGCAAGGTGCAATTCTGAAATTTTTTGCTTTTTCCTGCTCCTCTTAGCATGATAAAGAAGATTCAAAGAGAGTGAGATGCCAGCTCCTTTCATTCAATCAGTAGCTTCAATCATTTCTGGACGTTTTTCAATGGCAAAAATCAATGAATATTGTATATGCACAAACAGTAATTTCTCCGCATTGCAAGGTGCAATTCTGAAATTTTTTGCTTTTTCCTGCTCCTCTTAGCATGATAAAGAAGATTCAAAGAGAGTGAGATGCCAGCTCCTTTCATTCAGTCAGTAGCTTCAATCATTTCTGGACGTTTTTCAATGGCAAAAATCAATGAATATTGTAAATGCACAAACAGTAATTTCTCCGCATTGCAAGGTGCAATTCTGAATTTTTTTGCTTTTTCCTGCTCCTCTTAGCATGATAAAGAAGATTCAAAGAGAGTGAGATGCCAGCTCCTTTGATTCAGTCAGTAGCTTCAAACATTTCTGGTATATGAATAACATGATGTTTTTCAATGGCAAAAATCAATGAATATTGTAAATGCACAAACAGTAATTTCTCCGCATTGCAAGGTGCAAGTCTGAAATTTTTTGCTTTTTCCTGCTCCTCTTAGCATGATAAAGAAGATTCAAAGAGAGTGAGATGCCAGCTACTTTCATTCAGTCAGTAGCTTCAATCATTTCTGGACGTTTTTCAATGGTAAAAATCAATGAATATTGTAAATGCACAAACAGTAATTTCTCCACATTGCAAGGTGCAATTCTGAATTTTTTTGCTTTTTCCTGCTCCTCTTAGCATGATAAAGAAGATTCAAAGAGAGTGAGATGCCAGCTCCTTTCATTCAGTCAGTAGCTTCAAACATTTCTGGTATATGAATAACATGATGTTTTTCAATGGCAAAAATCAATGAATATTGTAAATGCACAAACAGTAATTTCTCCGCATTGCAAGGTGCAAGTCTGAAATTTTTTGCTTTTTCCTGCTCCTCTTAGCATGATAAAGAAGATTCAAAGAGAGTGAGATGCCAGCTACTTTCATTCAGTCAGTAGCTTCAATCATTTCTGGACGTTTTTCAATGGTAAAAATCAATGAATATTGTAAATGCACAAACAGTAATTTCTCCACATTGCAAGGTGCAATTCTGAAATTTTTTGCTTTTTCCTGCTCCTCTTAGCATGATAAAGAAGATTCAAAGAGAGTGAGATGCCAGCTCCTTTCATTCAGTCAGTAGCTTCAAACATTTCTGGTATATGAATAACATGATGTTTTTCAATGGCAAAAATCAATGAATATTGTAAATGCACAAACAGTAATTTCTCCACATTGCAAGGTGCAATTCTGAAATTTTTTGCTTTTTCCTGCTCCTCTTAGCATGATAAAGAAGATTCAAAGAGAGTGAGATGCCAGCTCCTTTCATTCAGTCAGTAGCTTCAAACATTTCTGGTATATGAATAACATGATGTTTTTCAATGGCAAAAATCAATGAATATTGTAAATGCACAAACAGTAATTTCTCCGCATTGCAAGGTGCAATTCTGAAATTTTTTGCTTTTTCCTGCTCCTATTAGCATGATAAAGAAGATTCAAAGAGAGTGAGATGCCAGCTCCTTTCATTCAGTTAGTAGCTTCAATCATTTCTGGACGTTTTTCAATGGCAAAAATCAATGAATATTGTAAATGCACAAACAGTAATTTCTCCGCATTGCAAGGTGCAATTCTGAAATTTTTTGCTTTTTCCTGCTCCTCTTAGCATGATAAAGAAGATTCAAAGAGAGTGAGATGTCAGCTCCTTTCATTCAGTCAGTAGCTTCAAACATTTCTGGTATATGAATAACATGATGTTTTTCAATGGCAAAAATCAATGAATATTGTAAATGCACAAACAGTAATTTCTCCACATTGCAAGGTGCAATTCTGAAATTTTTTGCTTTTTCCTGCTCCTCTTAGCATGATAAAGAAGATTCAAAGAGAGTGAGATGCCAGCTCCTTTCATTCAGTCAGTAGCTTCAAACATTTCTGGTATATGAATAACATGATGTTTTTCAATGGCAAAAATCAATGAATATTGTAAATGCACAAACAGTAATTTCTCCGCATTGCAAGGTGCAATTCTGAAATTTTTTGCTTTTTCCTGCTCCTCTTAGCATGATAAAGAAGATTCAAAGAGAGTGAGATGCCAGCTCCTTTCATTCAGTCAGTAGCTTCAATCATTTCTGGACGTTTTTCAATGGCAAAAATCAATGAATATTGTAAATGCACAAACAGTAATTTCTCCGCATTGCAAGGTGCAATTCTGAAATTTTTTGCTTTTTCCTGCTCCTCTTAGCATGATAAAGAAGATTCAAAGAGAGTGAGATGTCAGCTCCTTTCATTCAGTCAGTAGCTTCAAACATTTCTGGTATATGAATAACATGATGTTTTTCAATGGCAAAAATCAATGAATATTGTAAATGCACAAACAGTAATTTCTCCGCATTGCAAGGTGCAATTCTGAAATTTTTTGCTTTTTCCTGCTCCTCTTAGCATGATAAAGAAGATTCAAAGAGAGTGAGATGCCAGCTCCTTTCATTCAGTCAGTAGCTTCAATCATTTCTGGACGTTTTTCAATGGCAAAAATCAATGAATATTGTAAATGCACAAACAGTAATTTCTCCGCATTGCAAGGTGCAATTCTGAAATTTTTTGCTTTTTCCTGCTCCTCTTAGCATGATAAAGAGGATTCAAAGAGAGTGAGATGCCAGCTCCTTTCATTCAGTCAGTAGCTTCAATCATTTCTGGACGTTTTTCAATGGCAAAAATCAATGAATATTGTAAATGCACAAACAGTAATTTCTCCGCATTGCAAGGTGCAATTCTGAAATTTTTTGCTTTTTCCTGCTCCTCTTAGCATGATAAAGAAGATTCAAAGAGAGTGAGATGCCAGCTCCTTTCATTCAGTCAGTAGCTTCAAACATTTCTGGTATATGAATAACATGATGTTTTTCAATGGCAAAAATCAATGAATATTGTAAATGCACAAACAGTAATTTCTCCGCATTGCAAGGTGCAAGTCTGAAATTTTTTGCTTTTTCCTGCTCCTCTTAGCATGATAAAGAAGATTCAAAGAGAGTGAGATGCCAGCTACTTTCATTCAGTCAGTAGCTTCAATCATTTCTGGACGTTTTTCAATGGTAAAAATCAATGAATATTGTAAATGCACAAACAGTAATTTCTCCACATTGCAATGTGCAATTCTAAAATTTTTTGCTTTTTCCTGCTCCTCTTAGCATGATAAAGAAGATTCAAAGAGAGTGAGATGCCTGCTCCTTTCATTCAGTCAGTAGCTTCAAACATTTCTGGTATATGAATAACATGATGTTTTTCAATGGCAAAAATCAATGAATATTGTAAATGCACAAACAGTAATTTCTCCGCATTGCAAGGTGCAATTCTGAAATTTTTTGCTTTTTCCTGCTCCTCTTAGCATGATAAAGAAGATTCAAAGAGAGTGAGATGCCAACTCCTTTCATTCAGTCAGTAGCTTCAAACATTTCTGGTATATGAATAACATGATGTTTTTCAATGGCAAAAATCAATGAATATTGTAAATGCACAAACAGTAATTTCTCCGCATTGCAAGGTGCAATTCTGAAATTTTTTGCTTTTTCCTGCTCCTCTTAGCATGATAAAGAAGATTCAAAGAGAGTGAGATGCCAGCTCCTTTCATTCAGTCAGTAGCTTCAATCATTTCTGGACGTTTTTCAATGGCAAAAATCAATGAATATTGTAAATGCACAAACAGTAATTTCTCCGCATTGCAAGGTGCAATTCTGAAATTTTTTGCTTTTTCCTGCTCCTCTTAGCATGATAAAGAAGATTCAAAGAGAGTGAGATGCCAGCTCCTTTCATTCAGTCAGTACCTTCAATCATTTCTGGACGTTTTTCAATGGCAAAAATCAATGAATATTGTAAATGCACAAACAGTAATTTCTCCGCATTGCAAGGTGCAATTCTGAAATTTTTTGCTTTTTCCCGCTCCTCTTAGCATGATAAAGAAGATTCAAAGAGAGTGAGGTGCCAGCTCCTTTCATTCAGTCAGTAGCTTCAAACATTTCTGGTATATGAATAACATGTTTTTCAATGGCAAAAATCAATGAATATTGTAAATGCACAAACAGTAATTTCTCCGCATTGCAAGGTGCAATTCTGAAATTTTTTGCTTTTTCCTGCTCCTCTTAGCATGACAAAGAAGATTCAAAGAGAGTGAGATGCCAGCTCCTTTCATTCAATCAGTAGCTTCAATCATTTCTGGACGTTTTTCAATGGCAAAAATCAATGAATATTGTATATGCACAAACAGTAATTTCTCCGCATTGCAAGGTGCAATTCTGAAATTTTTTGCTTTTTCCTGCTCCTCTTAGCATGATAAAGAAGATTCAAAGAGAGTGAGATGCCAGCTCCTTTCATTCAGTCAGTAGCTTCAATCATTTCTGGACGTTTTTCAATGGCAAAAATCAATGAATATTGTAAATGCACAAACAGTAATTTCTCCGCATTGCAAGGTGCAATTCTGAATTTTTTTGCTTTTTCCTGCTCCTCTTAGCATGATAAAGAAGATTCAAAGAGAGTGAGATGCCAGCTCCTTTGATTCAGTCAGTAGCTTCAAACATTTCTGGTATATGAATAACATGATGTTTTTCAATGGCAAAAATCAATGAATATTGTAAATGCACAAACAGTAATTTCTCCGCATTGCAAGGTGCAAGTCTGAAATTTTTTGCTTTTTCCTCCTCCTCTTAGCATGATAAAGAAGATTCAAAGAGAGTGAGATGCCAGCTACTTTCATTCAGTCAGTAGCTTCAATCATTTCTGGACGTTTTTCAATGGTAAAAATCAATGAATATTGTAAATGCACAAACAGTAATTTCTCCACATTGCAAGGTGCAATTCTGAATTTTTTTGCTTTTTCCTGCTCCTCTTAGCATGATAAAGAAGATTCAAAGAGAGTGAGATGCCAGCTCCTTTCATTCAGTCAGTAGCTTCAAACATTTCTGGTATATGAATAACATGATGTTTTTCAATGGCAAAAATCAATGAATATTGTAAATGCACAAACAGTAATTTCTCCGCATTGCAAGGTGCAAGTCTGAAATTTTTTGCTTTTTCCTGCTCCTCTTAGCATGATAAAGAAGATTCAAAGAGAGTGAGATGCCAGCTACTTTCATTCAGTCAGTAGCTTCAATCATTTCTGGACGTTTTTCAATGGTAAAAATCAATGAATATTGTAAATGCACAAACAGTAATTTCTCCACATTGCAAGGTGCAATTCTGAAATTTTTTGCTTTTTCCTGCTCCTCTTAGCATGATAAAGAAGATTCAAAGAGAGTGAGATGCCAGCTCCTTTCATTCAGTCAGTAGCTTCAAACATTTCTGGTATATGAATAACATGATGTTTTTCAATGGCAAAAATCAATGAATATTGTAAATGCACAAACAGTAATTTCTCCACATTGCAAGGTGCAATTCTGAAATTTTTTGCTTTTTCCTGCTCCTCTTAGCTTGATAAAGAAGATTCAAAGAGAGTGAGATGCCAGCTCCTTTCATTCAGTCAGTAGCTTCAAACATTTCTGGTATATGAATAACATGATGTTTTTCAATGGCAAAAATCAATGAATATTGTAAATGCACAAACAGTAATTTCTCCGCATTGCAAGGTGCAATTCTGAAATTTTTTGCTTTTTCCTGCTCCTCTTAGCATGATAAAGAAGATTCAAAGAGAGTGAGATGCCAGCTCCTTTCATTCAGTTAGTAGCTTCAATCATTTCTGGACGTTTTTCAATGGCAAAAATCAATGAATATTGTAAATGCACAAACAGTAATTTCTCCGCATTGCAAGGTGCAATTCTGAAATTTTTTGCTTTTTCCTGCTCCTCTTAGCATGATAAAGAAGATTCAAAGAGAGTGAGATGTCAGCTCCTTTCATTCAGTCAGTAGCTTCAAACATTTCTGGTATATGAATAACATGATGTTTTTCAATGGCAAAAATCAATGAATATTGTAAATGCACAAACAGTAATTTCTCCACATTGCAAGGTGCAATTCTGAAATTTTTTGCTTTTTCCTGCTCCTCTTAGCATGATAAAGAAGATTCAAAGAGAGTGAGATGCCAGCTCCTTTCATTCAGTCAGTAGCTTCAAACATTTCTGGTATATGAATAACATGATGTTTTTCAATGGCAAAAATCAATGAATATTGTAAATGCACAAACAGTAATTTCTCCGCATTGCAAGGTGCAATTCTGAAATTTTTTGCTTTTTCCTGCTCCTCTTAGCATGATAAAGAAGATTCAAAGAGAGTGAGATGCCAGCTCCTTTCATTCAGTCAGTAGCTTCAATCATTTCTGGACGTTTTTCAATGGCAAAAATCAATGAATATTGTAAATGCACAAACAGTAATTTCTCCGCATTGCAAGGTGCAATTCTGAAATTTTTTGCTTTTTCCTGCTCCTCTTAGCATGATAAAGAAGATTCAAAGAGAGTGAGATGCCAGCTCCTTTCATTCAGTCAGTAGCTTCAATCATTTCTGGACGTTTTTCAATGGCAAAAATCAATGAATATTGTAAATGCACAAACAGTAATTTCTCCGCATTGCAACGTGCAATTCTGAAATTTTTTGCTTTTTCCTGCTCCTCTTAGCATGATAAAGAAGATTCAAAGAGAGTGAGATGTCAGCTCCTTTCATTCAGTCAGTAGCTTCAAACATTTCTGGTATATGAATAACATGATGTTTTTCTATGGCAAAAATCAATGAATATTGTAAATGCACAAACAGTAATTTCTCCACATTGCAAGGTGCAATTCTGAAATTTTTTGCTTTTTCCTGCTCCTCTTAGCATGATAAAGAAGATTCAAAGAGAGTGAGATGCCAGCTCCTTTCATTCAGTCAGTAGCTTCAAACATTTCTGGTATATGAATAACATGATGTTTTTCAATGGCAAAAATCAATGAATATTGTAAATGCACAAACAGTAATTTCTCCGCATTGCAAGGTGCAATTCTGAAATTTTTTGCTTTTTCCTGCTCCTCTTAGCATGATAAAGAAGATTCAAAGAGAGTGAGATGCCAGCTCCTTTCATTCAGTCAGTAGCTTCAATCATTTCTGGACTTTTTCAATGGCAAAAATCAATGAATATTGTAAATGCACAAACAGTAATTTCTCCGCATTGCAAGGTGCAATTCTGAAATTTTTTGCTTTTTCCTGCTCCTCTTAGCATGATAAAGAAGATTCAAAGAGAGTGAGATGTCAGCTCCTTTCATTCAGTCAGTAGCTTCAAACATTTCTGGTATATGAATAACATGATGTTTTTCAATGGCAAAAATCAATGAATATTGTAAATGCACAAACAGTAATTTCTCCGCATTGCAAGGTGCAATTCTGAAATTTTTTGCTTTTTCCTGCTCCTCTTAGCATGATAAAGAAGATTCAAAGAGAGTGAGATGCCAGCTCCTTTCATTCAGTCAGTACCTTCAATCATTTCTGGACGTTTTTCAATGGCAAAAATCAATGAATATTGTAAATGCACAAACAGTAATTTCTCCGCATTGCAAGGTGCAATTCTGAAATTTTTTGCTTTTTCCCGCTCCTCTTAGCATGATAAAGAAGATTCAAAGAGAGTGAGGTGCCAGCTCCTTTCATTCAGTCAGTAGCTTCAAACATTTCTGGTATATGAATAACATGTTTTTCAATGGCAAAAATCAATGAATATTGTAAATGCACAAACAGTAATTTCTCCGCATTGCAAGGTGCAATTCTGAAATTTTTTGCTTTTTCCTGCTCCTCTTAGCATGATAAAGAAGATTCAAAGAGAGTGAGATGCCAGCTCCTTTCATTCAATCAGTAGCTTCAATCATTTCTGGACGTTTTTCAATGGCAAAAATCAATGAATATTGTATATGCACAAACAGTAATTTCTCCGCATTGCAAGGTGCAATTCTGAAATTTTTTGCTTTTTCCTGCTCCTCTTAGCATGATAAAGAAGATTCAAAGAGAGTGAGGTGCCAGCTCCTTTCATTCAGTCAGTAGCTTCAAACATTTCTGGTATATGAATAACATGTTTTTCAATGGCAAAAATCAATGAATATTGTAAATGCACAAACAGTAATTTCTCCGCATTGCAAGGTGCAATTCTGAAATTTTTTGCTTTTTCCTGCTCCTCTTAGCATGATAAAGAAGATTCAAAGAGAGTGAGATGCCAGCTCCTTTCATTCAGTCAGTAGCTTCAATCATTTCTGGACGTTTTTCAATGGCAAAAATCAATGAATATTGTAAATGCACAAACAGTAATTTCTCCGCATTGCAAGGTGCAATTCTGAAATTTTTTGCTTTTTCCTGCTCCTCTTAGCATGATAAAGAAGATTCAAAGAGAGTGAGATGCCAGCTCCTTTCATTCAGTCAGTAGCTTCAATCATTTCTGGACGTTTTTCAATGGCAAAAATCAATGAATATTGTAAATGCACAAACAGTAATTTCTCCGCATTGCAAGGTGCAATTCTGAAATTTTTTGCTTTTTCCTGCTCCTCTTAGCATGATAAAGAAGATTCAAAGAGAGTGAGATGCCAGCTCCTTTGATTCAGTCAGTAGCTTCAAACATTTCTGGTATATGAATAACATGATGTTTTTCAATGGCAAAAATCAATGAATATTGTAAATGCACAAACAGTAATTTCTCCGCATTGCAAGGTGCAAGTCTGAAATTTTTTGCTTTTTCCTGCTCCTCTTAGCATGATAAAGAAGATTCAAAGAGAGTGAGATGCCAGCTACTTTCATTCAGTCAGTAGCTTCAATCATTTCTGGACGTTTTTCAATGGTAAAAATCAATGAATATTGTAAATGCACAAACAGTAATTTCTCCACATTGCAAGGTGCAATTCTGAAATTTTTTGCTTTTTCCTGCTCCTCTTAGCATGATAAAGAAGATTCAAAGAGAGTGAGATGCCAGCTCCTTAGATTCAGTCAGTAGCTTCAAACATTTCTGGTATATGAATAACATGATGTTTTTCAATGGCAAAAATCAATGAATATTGTAAATGCACAAACAGTAATTTCTCCGCATTGCAAGGTGCAAGTCTGAAATTTTTTGCTTTTTCCTGCTCCTCTTAGCATGATAAAGAAGATTCAAAGAGAGTGAGATGCCAGCTACTTTCATTCAGTCAGTAGCTTCAATCATTTCTGGACGTTTTTCAATGGTAAAAATCAATGAATATTGTAAATGCACAAACAGTAATTTCTCCACATTGCAAGGTGCAATTCTGAAATTTTTTGCTTTTTCCTGCTCCTCTTAGCATGATAAAGAAGATTCAAAGAGAGTGAGATGCCAGCTCCTTTCATTCAGTCAGTAGCTTCAAACATTTCTGGTATATGAATAACATGATGTTTTTCAATGGCAAAAATCAATGAATATTGTAAATGCACAAACAGTAATTTCTCCACATTGCAAGGTGCAATTCTGAAATTTTTTGCTTTTTCCTGCTCCTCTTAGCATGATAAAGAAGATTCAAAGAGAGTGAGATGCCAGCTCCTTTCATTCAGTCAGTAGCTTCAAACATTTCTGGTATATGAATAACATGTTTTTCAATGGCAAAAATCAATGAATATTGTAAATGCACAAACAGTAATTTCTCCGCATTGCAAGGTGCAATTCTGAAATTTTTTGCTTTTTCCTGCTCCTCTTAGCATGATAAAGAAGATTCAAAGAGAGTGAGATGCCAGCTCCTTTCATTCAGTCAGTAGCTTCAATCATTTCTGGACGTTTTTCAATGGCAAAAATCAATGAATATTGTAAATGCACAAACAGTAATTTCTCCGCATTGCAAGGTGCAATTCTGAAATTTTTTGCTTTTTCCTGCTCCTCTTAGCATGATAAAGAAGATTCAAAGAGAGTGAGATGTCAGCTCCTTTCATTCAGTCAGTAGCTTCAAACATTTCTGGTATATGAATAACATGATGTTTTTCAATGGCAAAAATCAATGAATATTGTAAATGCACAAACAGTAATTTCTCCGCATTGCAAGGTGCAATTCTGAAATTTTTTGCTTTTTCCTGCTCCTCTTAGCATGATAAAGAAGATTCAAAGAGAGTGAGATGCCAGCTCCTTTCATTCAGTCAGTAGCTTCAATCATTTCTGGACGTTTTTCAATGGCAAAAATCAATGAATATTGTAAATGCACAAACAGTAATTTCTCCGCATTGCAAGGTGCAATTCTGAAATTTTTTGCTTTTTCCTGCTCCTCTTAGCATGATAAAGAAGATTCAAAGAGAGTGAGATGCCAGCTCCTTTCATTCAGTCAGTAGCTTCAATCATTTCTGGACGTTTTTCAATGGCAAAAATCAATGAATATTGTAAATGCACAAACAGTAATTTCTCCGCATTGCAAGGTGCAATTCTGAAATTTTTTGCTTTTTCCTGCTCCTCTTAGCATGATAAAGAAGATTCAAAGAGAGTGAGATGCCAACTCCTTTCATTCAGTCAGTAGCTTCAAACATTTCTGGTATATGAATAACATGATGTTTTTCAATGGCAAAAATCAATGAATATTGTAAATGCACAAACAGTAATTTCTCCGCATTGCAAGGTGCAATTCTGAAATTTTTTGCTTTTTCCTGCTCCTCTTAGCATGATAAAGAAGATTCAAAGAGAGTGAGATGCCAGCTCCTTTCATTCAATCAGTAGCTTCAATCATTTCTGGACGTTTTTCAATGGCAAAAATCAATGAATATTGTATATGCACAAACAGTAATTTCTCCGCATTGCAAGGTGCAATTCTGAAATTTTTTGCTTTTTCCTGCTCCTCTTAGCATGATAAAGAAGATTCAAAGAGAGTGAGATGCCAGCTCCTTTCATTCAGTCAGTAGCTTCAATCATTTCTGGACGTTTTTCAATGGCAAAAATCAATGAATATTGTAAATGCACAAACAGTAATTTCTCCGCATTGCAAGGTGCAATTCTGAAATTTTTTGCTTTTTCCTGCTCCTCTTGCATGATAAAGAAGATTCAAAGAGAGTGAGATGCCAGCTCCTTTGATTCAGTCAGTAGCTTCAAACATTTCTGGTATATGAATAACATGATGTTTTTCAATGGCAAAAATCAATGAATATTGTAAATGCACAAACAGTAATTTCTCCGCATTGCAAGGTGCAAGTCTGAAATTTTTTGCTTTTTCCTGCTCCTCTTAGCATGATAAAGAAGATTCAAAGAGAGTGAGATGCCAGCTACTTTCATTCAGTCAGTAGCTTCAATCATTTCTGGACGTTTTTCAATGGTAAAAATCAATGAATATTGTAAATGCACAAACAGTAATTTCTCCACATTGCAAGGTGCAATTCTGAAATTTTTTGCTTTTTCCTGCTCCTCTTAGCATGATAAAGAAGATTCAAAGAGAGTGAGATGCCAGCTCCTTTCATTCAGTCAGTAGCTTCAAACATTTCTGGTATATGAATAACATGATGTTTTTCAATGGCAAAAATCAATGAATATTGTAAATGCACAAACAGTAATTTCTCCGCATTGCAAGGTGCAAGTCTGAAATTTTTTGCTTTTTCCTGCTCCTCTTAGCATGATAAAGAAGATTCAAAGAGAGTGAGATGCCAGCTACTTTCATTCAGTCAGTAGCTTCAATCATTTCTGGACGTTTTTCAATGGTAAAAATCAATGAATATTGTAAATGCACAAACAGTAATTTCTCCACATTGCAAGGTGCAATTCTGAAATTTTTTGCTTTTTCCTGCTTCTCTTAGCATGATAAAGAAGATTCAAAGAGAGTGAGATGCCAGCTCCTTTCATTCAGTCAGTAGCTTCAAACATTTCTGGTATATGAATAACATGATGTTTTTCAATGGCAAAAATCAATGAATATTGTAAATGCACAAACAGTAATTTCTCCACATTGCAAGGTGCAATTCTGAAATTTTTTGCTTTTTCCTGCTCCTCTTAGCATGATAAAGAAGATTCAAAGAGAGTGAGATGCCAGCTCCTTTCATTCAGTCAGTAGCTTCAAACATTTCTGGTATATGAATAACATGATGTTTTTCAATGGCAAAAATCAATGAATATTGTAAATGCACAAACAGTAATTTCTCCGCATTGCAAGGTGCAATTCTGAAATTTTTTGCTTTTTCCTGCTCCTCTTAGCATGATAAAGAAGATTCAAAGAGAGTGAGATGCCAGCTCCTTTCATTCAGTCAGTAGCTTCAATCATTTCTGGACGTTTTTCAATGGCAAAAATCAATGAATATTGTAAATGCACAAACAGTAATTTCTCCGCATTGCAAGGTGCAATTCTGAAATTTTTTGCTTTTTCCTGCTCCTCTTAGCATGATAAAGAAGATTCAAAGAGAGTGAGATGTCAGCTCCTTTCATTCAGTCAGTAGCTTCAAACATTTCTGGTATATGAATAACATGATGTTTTTCAATGGCAAAAATCAATGAATTTTGTAAATGCACAAACAGTAATTTCTCCGCATTGCAAGGTGCAATTCTGAAATTTTTTGCTTTTTCCTGCTCCTCTTAGCATGATAAAGAAGATTCAAAGAGAGTGAGATGCCAGCTCCTTTCATTCAGTCAGTAGCTTCAATCATTTCTGGACGTTTTTCAATGGCAAAAATCAATGAATATTGTAAATGCACAAACAGTAATTTCTCCGCATTGCAAGGTGCAATTCTGAAATTTTTTGCTTTTTCCTGCTCCTCTTAGCATGATAAAGAAGATTCAAAGAGAGTGAGATGCCAGCTCCTTTCATTCAGTCAGTAGCTTCAATCATTTCTGGACGTTTTTCAAAGGCAAAAATCAATGAATATTGTAAATGCACAAACAGTAATTTCTCCGCATTGCAAGGTGCAATTCTGAAATTTTTTGCTTTTTCCTGCTCCTCTTAGCATGATAAAGATTCAAAGAGAGTGAGATGCCAGCTCCTTTGATTCAGTCAGTAGCTTCAAACATTTCTGGTATATGAATAACATGATGTTTTTCAATGGCAAAAATCAATGAATATTGTAAATGCACAAACAGTAATTTCTCCGCATTGCAAGGTGCAAGTCTGAAATTTTTTGCTTTTTCCTGCTCCTCTTAGCATGATAAAGAAGATTCAAAGAGAGTGAGATGCCAGCTACTTTCATTCAGTCAGTAGCTTCAATCATTTCTGGACGTTTTTCAATGGTAAAAATCAATGAATATTGTTTATGCACAAACAGTAATTTCTCCACATTGCAAGGTGCAATTCTGAAATTTTTTGCTTTTTCCTGCTCCTCTTAGCATGATAAAGAAGATTCAAAGAGAGTGAGATGCCAGCTCCTTTCATTCAGTCAGTAGCTTCAAACATTTCTGGTATATGAATAACATGATGTTTTTCAATGGCAAAAATCAATGAATATTGTAAATGCACAAACAGTAATTTCTCCGCATTGCAAGGTGCAAGTCTGAAATTTTTTGCTTTTTCCTGCTCCTCTTAGCATGATAAAGAAGATTCAAAGAGAGTGAGATGCCAGCTACTTTCATTCAGTCAGTAGCTTCAATCATTTCTGGACGTTTTTCAATGGTAAAAATCAATGAATATTGTAAATGCACAAACAGTAATTTCTCCGCATTGCAAGGTGCAATTCTGAAATTTTTTGCTTTTTCCTGCTCCTCTTAGCATGATAAAGAAGATTCAAAGAGAGTGAGATGCCAGCTCCTTTCATTCAGTCAGTAGCTTCAAACATTTCTGGTATATGAATAACATGATGTTTTTCAATGGCAAAAATCAATGAATATTGTAAATGCACAAACAGTAATTTCTCCACATTGCAAGGTGCAATTCTGAAATTTTTTGCTTTTTCCTGCTCCTCTTAGCATGATAAAGAAGATTCAAAGAGAGTGAGATGCCAGCTCCTTTCATTCAGTCAGTAGCTTCAAACATTTCTGGTATATGAATAACATGATGTTTTTCAATGGCAAAAATCAATGAATATTGTAAATGCACAAACAGTAATTTCTCCGCATTGCAAGGTGCAATTCTGAAATTTTTTGCTTTTTCCTGCTCCTCTTAGCATGATAAAGAAGATTCAAAGAGAGTGAGATGCCAGCTCCTTTCATTCAGTCAGTAGCTTCAATCATTTCTGGACGTTTTTCAATGGCAAAAATCAATGAATATTGTAAATGCACAAACAGTAATTTCTCCGCATTGCAAGGTGCAATTCTGAAATTTTTTGCTTTTTCCTGCTCCTCTTAGCATGATAAAGAAGATTCAAAGAGAGTGAGATGTCAGCTCCTTTCATTCAGTCAGTAGCTTCAAACATTTCTGGTATATGAATAACATGATGTTTTTCAATGGCAAAAATCAATGAATATTGTAAATGCACAAACAGTAATTTCTCCGCATTGCAAGGTGCAATTCTGAAATTTTTTGCTTTTTCCTGCTCCTCTTAGCATGATAAAGAAGATTCAAAGAGAGTGAGATGCCAGCTCCTTTCATTCAGTCAGTAGCTTCAATCATTTCTGGACGTTTTTCAATGGCAAAAATCAATGAATATTGTAAATGCACAAACAGTAATTTCTCCGCATTGCAAGGTGCAATTCTGAAATTTTTTGCTTTTTCCTGCTCCTCTTAGCATGATAAAGAAGATTCAAAGAGAGTGAGATGCCAGCTCCTTTCATTCAGTCAGTAGCTTCAAACATTTCTGGTATATGAATAACATGATGTTTTTCAATGGCAAAAATCAATGAATATTGTAAATGCACAAACAGTAATTTCTCCGCATTGCAAGGTGCAATTCTGAAATTTTTTGCTTTTTCCTGCTCCTCTTAGCATGATAAAGAAGATTCAAAGAGAGTGAGATGCCAACTCCTTTCATTCAGTCAGTAGCTTCAAACATTTCTGGTATATGAATAACATGATGTTTTTCAATGGCAAAAATCAATGAATATTGTAAATGCACAAACAGTAATTTCTCCGCATTGCAAGGTGCAATTCTGAAATTGTTTGCTTTTTCCTGCTCCTCTTAGCATGATAAAGAAGATTCAAAGAGAGTGAGATGCCAGCTCCTTTCATTCAGTCAGTAGCTTCAATCATTTCTGGACGTTTTTCAATGGCAAAAATCAATGAATATTGTAAATGCACAAACAGTAATTTCTCCGCATTGCAAGGTGCAATTCTGAAATTTTTTGCTTTTTCCTGCTCCTCTTAGCATGATAAAGAAGATTCAAAGAGAGTGAGATGCCAGCTCCTTTCATTCAGTCAGTACCTTCAATCATTTCTGGACGTTTTTCAATGGCAAAAATCAATGAATATTGTAAATGCACAAACAGTAATTTCTCCGCATTGCAAGGTGCAATTCTGAAATTTTTTGCTTTTTCCCGCTCCTCTTAGCATGATAAAGAAGATTCAAAGAGAGTGAGGTGCCAGCTCCTTTCATTCAGTCAGTAGCTTCAAACATTTCTGGTATATGAATAACATGTTTTTCAATGGCAAAAATCAATGAATATTGTAAATGCACAAACAGTAATTTCTCCGCATTGCAAGGTGCAATTCTGAAATTTTTTGCTTTTTCCTGCTCCTCTTAGCATGATAAAGAAGATTCAAAGAGAGTGAGATGCCAGCTTCTTTCATTCAATCAGTAGCTTCAATCATTTCTGGACGTTTTTCAATGGCAAAAATCAATGAATATTGTATATGCACAAACAGTAATTTCTCCGCATTGCAAGGTGCAATTCTGAAATTTTTTGCTTTTTCCTGCTCCTCTTAGCATGATAAAGAAGATTCAAAGAGAGTGAGGTGCCAGCTCCTTTCATTCAGTCAGTAGCTTCAAACATTTCTGGTATATGAATAACATGTTTTTCAATGGCAAAAATCAATGAATATTGTAAATGCACAAACAGTAATTTCTCCGCATTGCAAGGTGCAATTCTGAAATTTTTTGCTTTTTCCTGCTCCTCTTAGCATGATAAAGAAGATTCAAAGAGAGTGAGATGCCAGCTCCTTTCATTCAGTCAGTAGCTTCAATCATTTCTGGACGTTTTTCAATGGCAAAAATCAATGAATATTGTAAATGCACAAACAGTAATTTCTCCGCATTGCAAGGTGCAATTCTGAAATTTTTTGCTTTTTCCTGCTCCTCTTAGCATGATAAAGAAGATTCAAAGAGAGTGAGATGCCAGCTCCTTTCATTCAGTCAGTAGCTTCAATCATTTCTGGACGTTTTTCAATGGCAAAAATCAATGAATATTGTAAATGCACAAACAATAATTTCTCCGCATTGCAAGGTGCAATTCTGAAATTTTTTGCTTTTTCCTGCTCCTCTTAGCATGATAAAGAAGATTCAAAGAGAGTGAGATGCCAGCTCCTTTGATTCAGTCAGTAGCTTCAAACATTTCTGGTATATGAATAACATGATGTTTTTCAATGGCAAAAATCAATGAATATTGTAAATGCACAAACAGTAATTTCTCCGCATTGCAAGGTGCAAGTCTGAAATTTTTTGCTTTTTCCTGCTCCTCTTAGCATGATAAAGAAGATTCAAAGAGAGTGAGATGCCAGCTCCTTTCATTCAGTCAGTAGCTTCAAACATTTCTGGTATATGAATAACATGATGTTTTTCAATGGCAAAAATCAATGAATATTGTAAATGCACAAACAGTAATTTCTCCGCATTGCAAGGTGCAAGTCTGAAATTTTTTGCTTTTTCCTGCTCCTCTTAGCATGATAAAGAAGATTCAAAGAGAGTGAGATGCCAGCTACTTTCATTCAGTCAGTAGCTTCAATCATTTCTGGACGTTTTTCAATGGTAAAAATCAATGAATATTGTAAATGCACAAACAGTAATTTCTCCACATTGCAAGGTGCAATTCTGAAATTTTTTGCTTTTTCCTGCTCCTCTTAGCATGATAAAGAAGATTCAAAGAGAGTGAGATGCCAGCTCCTTTCATTCAGTCAGTAGCTTCAAACATTTCTGGTATATGAATAACATGATGTTTTTCAATGGCAAAAATCAATGAATATTGTAAATGCACAAACAGTAATTTCTCCGCATTGCAAGGTGCAAGTCTGAAATTTTTTGCTTTTTCCTGCTCCTCTTAGCATGATAAAGAAGATTCAAAGAGAGTGAGATGCCAGCTACTTTCATTCAGTCAGTAGCTTCAATCATTTCTGGACGTTTTTCAATGGTAAAAATCAATGAATATTGTAAATGCACAAACAGTAATTTCTCCACATTGCAAGGTGCAATTCTGAAATTTTTTGCTTTTTCCTGCTCCTCTTAGCATGATAAAGAAGATTCAAAGAGAGTGAGATGCCAGCTCCTTTCATTCAGTCAGTAGCTTCAAACATTTCTGGTATATGAATAACATGATGTTTTTCAATGGCAAAAATCAATGAATATTGTAAATGCACAAACAGTAATTTCTCCACATTGCAAGGTGCAATTCTGAAATTTTTTGCTTTTTCCTGCTCCTCTTAGCATGATAAAGAAGATTCAAAGAGAGTGAGATGCCAGCTCCTTTCATTCAGTCAGTAGCTTCAATCATTTCTGGACGTTTTTCAATGGCAAAAATCAATGAATATTGTAAATGCACAAACAGTAATTTCTCCGCATTGCAAGGTGCAATTCTGAAATTTTTTGCTTTTTCCTGCTCCTCTTAGCATGATAAAGAAGATTCAAAGAGAGTGAGATGTCAGCTCCTTTCATTCAGTCAGTAGCTTCAAACATTTCTGGTATATGAATAACATGATGTTTTTCAATGGCAAAAATCAATGAATATTGTAAATGCACAAACAGTAATTTCTCCGCATTGCAAGGTGCAATTCTGAAATTTTTTTGCTTTTTCCTGCTCCTCTTAGCATGATAAAGAAGATTCAAAGAGAGTGAGATGCCAGCTCCTTTCATTCAGTCAGTAGCTTCAATCATTTCTGGACGTTTTTCAATGGCAAAAATCAATGAATATTGTAAATGCACAAACAGTAATTTCTCCGCATTGCAAGGTGCAATTCTGAAATTTTTTGCTTTTTCCTGCTCCTCTTAGCATGATAAAGAAGATTCAAAGAGAGTGAGATGTCAGCTCCTTTCATTCAGTCAGTAGCTTCAAACATTTCTGGTATATGAATAACATGATGTTTTTCAATGGCAAAAATCAATGAATATTGTAAATGCACAAACAGTAATTTCTCCGCATTGCAAGGTGCAATTCTGAAATTTTTTGCTTTTTCCTGCTCCTCTTAGCATGATAAAGAAGATTCAAAGAGAGTGAGATGCCAGCTCCTTTCATTCAGTCAGTAGCTTCAAACATTTCTGGTATATGAATAACATGATGTTTTTCAATGGCAAAAATCAATGAATATTGTAAATGCACAAACAGTAATTTCTCCGCATTGCAAGGTGCAATTCTGAAATTTTTTGCTTTTTCCTGCTCCTCTTAGCATGATAAAGAAGATTCAAAGAGAGTGAGATGCCAACTCCTTTCATTCAGTCAGTAGCTTCAAACATTTCTGGTATATGAATAACATGATGTTTTTCAATGGCAAAAATCAATGAATATTGTAAATGCACAAACAGTAATTTCTCCGCATTGCAAGGTGCAATTCTGAAATTGTTTGCTTTTTCCTGCTCCTCTTAGCATGATAAAGAAGATTCAAAGAGAGTGAGATGCCAGCTCCTTTCATTCAGTCAGTAGCTTCAATCATTTCTGGACGTTTTTCAATGGCAAAAATCAATGAATATTGTAAATGCACAAACAGTAATTTCTCCGCATTGCAAGGTGCAATTCTGAAATTTTTTGCTTTTTCCTGCTCCTCTTAGCATGATAAAGAAGATTCAAAGAGAGTGAGATGCCAGCTCCTTTCATTCAGTCAGTACCTTCAATCATTTCTGGACGTTTTTCAATGGCAAAAATCAATGAATATTGTAAATGCACAAACAGTAATTTCTCCGCATTGCAAGGTGCAATTCTGAAATTTTTTGCTTTTTCCCGCTCCTCTTAGCATGATAAAGAAGATTCAAAGAGAGTGAGGTGCCAGCTCCTTTCATTCAGTCAGTAGCTTCAAACATTTCTGGTATATGAATAACATGTTTTTCAATGGCAAAAATCAATGAATATTGTAAATGCACAAACAGTAATTTCTCCGCATTGCAAGGTGCAATTCTGAAATTTTTTGCTTTTTCCTGCTCCTCTTAGCATGATAAAGAAGATTCAAAGAGAGTGAGATGCCAGCTCCTTTCATTCAATCAGTAGCTTCAATCATTTCTGGACGTTTTTCAATGGCAAAAATCAATGAATATTGTATATGCACAAACAGTAATTTCTCCGCATTGCAAGGTGCAATTCTGAAATTTTTTGCTTTTTCCTGCTCCTCTTAGCATGATAAAGAAGATTCAAAGAGAGTGAGGTGCCAGCTCCTTTCATTCAGTCAGTAGCTTCAAACATTTCTGGTATATGAATAACATGTTTTTCAATGGCAAAAATCAATGAATATTGTAAATGCACAAACAGTAATTTCTCCGCATTGCAAGGTGCAATTCTGAAATTTTTTGCTTTTTCCTGCTCCTCTTAGCATGATAAAGAAGATTCAAAGAGAGTGAGATGCCAGCTCCTTTCATTCAGTCAGTAGCTTCAATCATTTCTGGACGTTTTTCAATGGCAAAAATCAATGAATATTGTAAATGCACAAACAGTAATTTCTCCGCATTGCAAGGTGCAATTCTGAAATTTTTTGCTTTTTCCTGCTCCTCTTAGCATGATAAAGAAGATTCAAAGAGAGTGAGATGCCAGCTCCTTTCATTCAGTCAGTAGCTTCAATCATTTCTGGACGTTTTTCAATGGCAAAAATCAATGAATATTGTAAATGCACAAACAATAATTTCTCCGCATTGCAAGGTGCAATTCTGAAATTTTTTGCTTTTTCCTGCTCCTCTTAGCATGATAAAGAAGATTCAAAGAGAGTGAGATGCCAGCTCCTTTGATTCAGTCAGTAGCTTCAAACATTTCTGGTATATGAATAACATGATGTTTTTCAATGGCAAAAATCAATGAATATTGTAAATGCACAAACAGTAATTTCTCCGCATTGCAAGGTGCAAGTCTGAAATTTTTTGCTTTTTCCTGCTCCTCTTAGCATGATAAAGAAGATTCAAAGAGAGTGAGATGCCAGCTCCTTTCATTCAGTCAGTAGCTTCAAACATTTCTGGTATATGAATAACATGATGTTTTTCAATGGCAAAAATCAATGAATATTGTAAATGCACAAACAGTAATTTCTCCGCATTGCAAGGTGCAAGTCTGAAATTTTTTGCTTTTTCCTGCTCCTCTTAGCATGATAAAGAAGATTCAAAGAGAGTGAGATGCCAGCTACTTTCATTCAGTCAGTAGCTTCAATCATTTCTGGACGTTTTTCAATGGTAAAAATCAATGAATATTGTAAATGCACAAACAGTAATTTCTCCACATTGCAAGGTGCAATTCTGAAATTTTTTGCTTTTTCCTGCTCCTCTTAGCATGATAAAGAAGATTCAAAGAGAGTGAGATGCCAGCTCCTTTCATTCAGTCAGTAGCTTCAAACATTTCTGGTATATGAATAACATGATGTTTTTCAATGGCAAAAATCAATGAATATTGTAAATGCACAAACAGTAATTTCTCCGCATTGCAAGGTGCAAGTCTGAAATTTTTTGCTTTTTCCTGCTCCTCTTAGCATGATAAAGAAGATTCAAAGAGAGTGAGATGCCAGCTACTTTCATTCAGTCAGTAGCTTCAATCATTTCTGGACGTTTTTCAATGGTAAAAATCAATGAATATTGTAAATGCACAAACAGTAATTTCTCCACATTGCAAGGTGCAATTCTGAAATTTTTTGCTTTTTCCTGCTCCTCTTAGCATGATAAAGAAGATTCAAAGAGAGTGAGATGCCAGCTCCTTTCATTCAGTCAGTAGCTTCAAACATTTCTGGTATATGAATAACATGATGTTTTTCAATGGCAAAAATCAATGAATATTGTAAATGCACAAACAGTAATTTCTCCACATTGCAAGGTGCAATTCTGAAATTTTTTGCTTTTTCCTGCTCCTCTTAGCATGATAAAGAAGATTCAAAGAGAGTGAGATGCCAGCTCCTTTCATTCAGTCAGTAGCTTCAAACATTTCTGGTATATGAATAACATGATGTTTTTCAATGGCAAAAATCAATGAATATTGTAAATGCACAAACAGTAATTTCTCCGCATTGCAAGGTGCAATTCTGAAATTTTTTGCTTTTTCCTGCTCCTCTTAGCATGATAAAGAAGATTCAAAGAGAGTGAGATGCCAGCTCCTTTCATTCAGTCAGTAGCTTCAATCATTTCTGGACGTTTTTCAATGGCAAAAATCAATGAATATTGTAAATGCACAAACAGTAATTTCTCCGCATTGCAAGGTGCAATTCTGAAATTTTTTGCTTTTTCCTGCTCCTCTTAGCATGATAAAGAAGATTCAAAGAGAGTGAGATGTCAGCTCCTTTCATTCAGTCAGTAGCTTCAAACATTTCTGGCATATGAATAACATGATGTTTTTCAATGGCAAAAATCAATGAATATTGTAAATGCACAAACAGTAATTTCTCCGCATTGCAAGGTGCAATTCTGAAATTTTTTGCTTTTTCCTGCTCCTCTTAGCATGATAAAGAAGATTCAAAGAGAGTGAGATGCCAGCTCCTTTCATTCAGTCAGTAGCTTCAATCATTTCTGGACGTTTTTCAATGGCAAAAATCAATGAATATTGTAAATGCACAAACAGTAATTTCTCCGCATTGCAAGGTGCAATTCTGAAATTTTTTGCTTTTTCCTGCTCCTCTTAGCATGATAAAGAAGATTCAAAGAGAGTGAGATGCCAGCTCCTTTCATTCAGTCAGTAGCTTCAAACATTTCTGGTATATGAATAACATGATGTTTTTCAATGGCAAAAATCAATGAATATTGTAAATGCACAAACAGTAATTTCTCCGCATTGCAAGGTGCAATTCTGAAATTTTTTGCTTTTTCCTGCTCCTCTTAGCATGATAAAGAAGATTCAAAGAGAGTGAGATGCCAGCTCCTTTCATTCAGTCAGTAGCTTCAATCATTTCTGGACGTTTTTCAATGGCAAAAATCAATGAATATTGTAAATGCACAAACAGTCATTTCTCCGCATTGCAAGGTGCAATTCTGAAATTGTTTGCTTTTTCCTGCTCCTCTTAGCATGATAAAGAAGATTCAAAGAGAGTGAGATGCCAGCTCCTTTCATTCAGTCAGTAGCTTCAATCATTTCTGGACGTTTTTCAATGGCAAAAATCAATGAATATTGTAAATGCACAAACAGTAATTTCTCCGCATTGCAAGGTGCAATTCTGAAATTTTTTGCTTTTTCCTGCTCCTCTTAGCATGATAAAGAAGATTCAAAGAGAGTGAGATGCCAGCTCCTTTCATTCAGTCAGTACCTTCAATCATTTCTGGACGTTTTTCAATGGCAAAAATCAATGAATATTGTAAATGCACAAACAGTAATTTCTCCGCATTGCAAGGTGCAATTCTGAAATTTTTTGCTTTTTCCCGCTCCTCTTAGCATGATAAAGAAGATTCAAAGAGAGTGAGGTGCCAGCTCCTTTCATTCAGTCAGTAGCTTCAAACATTTCTGGTATATGAATAACATGTTTTTCAATGGCAAAAATCAATGAATATTGTAAATGCACAAACAGTAATTTCTCCGCATTGCAAGGTGCAATTCTGAAATTTTTTGCTTTTTCCTGCTCCTCTTAGCATGATAAAGAAGATTCAAAGAGAGTGAGATGCCAGCTCCTTTCATTCAATCAGTAGCTTCAATCATTTCTGGACGTTTTTCAATGGCAAAAATCAATGAATATTGTATATGCACAAACAGTAATTTCTCCGCATTGCAAGGTGCAATTCTGAAATTTTTTGCTTTTTCCTGCTCCTCTTAGCATGATAAAGAAGATTCAAAGAGAGTGAGGTGCCAGCTCCTTTCATTCAGTCAGTAGCTTCAAACATTTCTGGTATATGAATAACATGTTTTTCAATGGCAAAAATCAATGAATATTGTAAATGCACAAACAGTAATTTCTCCGCATTGCAAGGTGCAATTCTGAAATTTTTTGCTTTTTCCTGCTCCTCTTAGCATGATAAAGAAGATTCAAAGAGAGTGAGATGCCAGCTCCTTTCATTCAGTCAGTAGCTTCAATCATTTCTGGACGTTTTTCAATGGCAAAAATCAATGAATATTGTAAATGCACAAACAGTAATTTCTCCGCATTGCAAGGTGCAATTCTGAAATTTTTTGCTTTTTCCTGCTCCTCTTAGCATGATAAAGAAGATTCAAAGAGAGTGAGATGCCAGCTACTTTCATTCAGTCAGTAGCTTCAATCATTTCTGGACGTTTTTCAATGGTAAAAATCAATGAATATTGTAAATGCACAAACAGTAATTTCTCCACATTGCAAGGTGCAATTCTGAAATTTTTTGCTTTTTCCTGCTCCTCTTAGCATGATAAAGAAGATTCAAAGAGAGTGAGATGCCAGCTCCTTTCATTCAGTCAGTAGCTTCAAACATTTCTGGTATATGAATAACATGATGTTTTTCAATGGCAAAAATCAATGAATATTGTAAATGCACAAACAGTAATTTCTCCACATTGCAAGGTGCAATTCTGAAATTTTTTGCTTTTTCCTGCTCCTCTTAGCATGATAAAGAAGATTCAAAGAGAGTGAGATGCCAGCTCCTTTCATTCAGTCAGTAGCTTCAAACATTTCTGGTATATGAATAACATGATGTTTTTCAATGGCAAAAATCAATGAATATTGTAAATGCACAAACAGTAATTTCTCCGCATTGCAAGGTGCAATTCTGAAATTTTTTGCTTTTTCCTGCTCCTCTTAGCATGATAAAGAAGATTCAAAGAGAGTGAGATGCCAGCTCCTTTCATTCAGTCAGTAGCTTCAATCATTTCTGGACGTTTTTCAATGGCAAAAATCAATGAATATTGTAAATGCACAAACAGTAATTTCTCCGCATTGCAAGGTGCAATTCTGAAATTTTTTGCTTTTTCCTGCTCCTCTTAGCATGATAAAGAAGATTCAAAGAGAGTGAGATGTCAGCTCCTTTCATTCAGTCAGTAGCTTCAAACATTTCTGGTATATGAATAACATGATGTTTTTCAATGGCAAAAATCAATGAATATTGTAAATGCACAAACAGTAATTTCTCCGCATTGCAAGGTGCAATTCTGAAATTTTTTGCTTTTTCCTGCTCCTCTTAGCATGATAAAGAAGATTCAAAGAGAGTGAGATGCCAGCTCCTTTCATTCAGTCAGTAGCTTCAATCATTTCTGGACGTTTTTCAATGGCAAAAATCAATGAATATTGTAAATGCACAAACAGTAATTTCTCCGCATTGCAAGGTGCAATTCTGAAATTTTTTGCTTTTTCCTGCTCCTCTTAGCATGATAAAGAAGATTCAAAGAGAGTGAGATGCCAGCTCCTTTCATTCAGTCAGTAGCTTCAAACATTTCTGGTATATGAATAACATGATGTTTTTCAATGGCAAAAATCAATGAATATTGTAAATGCACAAACAGTAATTTCTCCGCATTGCAAGGTGCAATTCTGAAATTTTTTGCTTTTTCCTGCTCCTCTTAGCATGATAAAGAAGATTCAAAGAGAGTGAGATGCCAACTCCTTTCATTCAGTCAGTAGCTTCAAACATTTCTGGTATATGAATAACATGATGTTTTTCAATGGCAAAAATCAATGAATATTGTAAATGCACAAACAGTAATTTCTCCGCATTGCAAGGTGCAATTCTGAAATTGTTTGCTTTTTCCTGCTCCTCTTAGCATGATAAAGAAGATTCAAAGAGAGTGAGATGCCAGCTCCTTTCATTCAGTCAGTAGCTTCAATCATTTCTGGACGTTTTTCAATGGCAAAAATCAATGAATATTGTAAATGCACAAACAGTAATTTCTCCGCATTGCAAGGTGCAATTCTGAAATTTTTTGCTTTTTCCTGCTCCTCTTAGCATGATAAAGAAGATTCAAAGAGAGTGAGATGCCAGCTCCTTTCATTCAGTCAGTACCTTCAATCATTTCTGGACGTTTTTCAATGGCAAAAATCAATGAATATTGTAAATGCACAAACAGTAATTTCTCCGCATTGCAAGGTGCAATTCTGAAATTTTTTGCTTTTTCCCGCTCCTCTTAGCATGATAAAGAAGATTCAAAGAGAGTGAGGTGCCAGCTACTTTCATTCAGTCAGTAGCTTCAAACATTTCTGGTATATGAATAACATGTTTTTCAATGGCTAAAATCAATGAATATTGTAAATGCACAAACAGTAATTTCTCCGCATTGCAAGGTGCAATTCTGAAATTTTTTGCTTTTTCCTGCTCCTCTTAGCATGATAAAGAAGATTCAAAGAGAGTGAGATGCCAGCTCCTTTCATTCAATCAGTAGCTTCAATCATTTCTGGACGTTTTTCAATGGCAAAAATCAATGAATATTGTATATGCACAAACAGTAATTTCTCCGCATTGCAAGGTGCAATTCTGAAATTTTTTGCTTTTTCCTGCTCCTCTTAGCATGATAAAGAAGATTCAAAGAGAGTGAGGTGCCAGCTCCTTTCATTCAGTCAGTAGCTTCAAACATTTCTGGTATATGAATAACATGTTTTTCAATGGCAAAAATCAATGAATATTGTAAATGCACAAACAGTAATTTCTCCGCATTGCAAGGTGCAATTCTGAAATTTTTTGCTTTTTCCTGCTCCTCTTAGCATGATAAAGAAGATTCAAAGAGAGTGAGATGCCAGCTCCTTTCATTCAGTCAGTAGCTTCAATCATTTCTGGACGTTTTTCAATGGCAAAAATCAATGAATATTGTAAATGCACAAACAGTAATTTCTCCGCATTGCAAGGTGCAATTCTGAAATTTTTTGCTTTTTCCTGCTCCTCTTAGCATGATAAAGAAGATTCAAAGAGAGTGAGATGCCAGCTCCTTTCATTCAGTCAGTAGCTTCAATCATTTCTGGACGTTTTTCAATGGCAAAAATCAATGAATATTGTAAATGCACAAACAATAATTTCTCCGCATTGCAAGGTGCAATTCTGAAATTTTTTGCTTTTTCCTGCTCCTCTTAGCATGATAAAGAAGATTCAAAGAGAGTGAGATGCCAGCTCCTTTGATTCAGTCAGTAGCTTCAAACATTTCTGGTATATGAATAACATGATGTTTTTCAATGGCAAAAATCAATGAATATTGTAAATGCACAAACAGTAATTTCTCCGCATTGCAAGGTGCAAGTCTGAAATTTTTTGCTTTTTCCTGCTCCTCTTAGCATGATAAAGAAGATTCAAAGAGAGTGAGATGCCAGCTACTTTCATTCAGTCAGTAGCTTCAATCATTTCTGGACGTTTTTCAATGGTAAAAATCAATGAATATTGTAAATGCACAAACAGTAATTTCTCCACATTGCAAGGTGCAATTCTGAAATTTTTTGCTTTTTCCTGCTCCTCTTAGCATGATAAAGAATATTCAAAGAGAGTGAGATGCCAGCTCCTTTCATTCAGTCAGTAGCTTCAAACATTTCTGGTATATGAATAACATGATGTTTTTCAATGGCAAAAATCAATGAATATTGTAAATGCACAAACAGTAATTTCTCCGCATTGCAAGGTGCAAGTCTGAAATTTTTTGCTTTTTCCTGCTCCTCTTAGCATGATAAAGAAGATTCAAAGAGAGTGAGATGCCAGCTACTTTCATTCAGTCAGTAGCTTCAATCATTTCTGGACGTTTTTCAATGGTAAAAATCAATGAATATTGTAAATGCACAAACAGTAATTTCTCCACATTGCAAGGTGCAATTCTGAAATTTTTTGCTTTTTCCTGCTCCTCTTAGCATGATAAAGAAGATTCAAAGAGAGTGAGATGCCAGCTCCTTTCATTCAGTCAGTAGCTTCAAACATTTCTGGTATATGAATAACATGATGTTTTTCAATGGCAAAAATCAATGAATATTGTAAATGCACAAACAGTAATTTCTCCACATTGCAAGGTGCAATTCTGAAATTTTTTGCTTTTTCCTGCTCCTCTTAGCATGATAAAGAAGATTCAAAGAGAGTGAGATGCCAGCTCCTTTCATTCAGTCAGTAGCTTCAAACATTTCTGGTATATGAATAACATGATGTTTTTCAATGGCAAAAATCAATGAATATTGTAAATGCACAAACAGTAATTTCTCCGCATTGCAAGGTGCAATTCTGAAATTTTTTGCTTTTTCCTGCTCCTCTTAGCATGATAAAGAAGATTCAAAGAGAGTGAGATGCCAGCTCCTTTCATTCAGTCAGTAGCTTCAATCATTTCTGGACGTTTTTCAATGGCAAAAATCAATGAATATTGTAAATGCACAAACAGTAATTTCTCCGCATTGCAAGGTGCAATTCTGAAATTTTTTGCTTTTTCCTGCTCCTCTTAGCATGATAAAGAAGATTCAAAGAGAGTGAGATGTCAGCTCCTTTCATTCAGTCAGTAGCTTCAAACATTTCTGGTATATGAATAACATGATGTTTTTCAATGGCAAAAATCAATGAATATTGTAAATGCACAAACAGTAATTTCTCCGCATTGCAAGGTGCAATTCTGAAATTTTTTGCTTTTTCCTGCTCCTCTTAGCATGATAAAGAAGATTCAAAGAGAGTGAGATGCCAGCTCCTTTCATTCAGTCAGTAGCTTCAATCATTTCTGGACGTTTTTCAATGGCAAAAATCAATGAATATTGTAAATGCACAAACAGTAATTTCTCCGCATTGCAAGGTGCAATTCTGAAATTTTTTGCTTTTTCCTGCTCCTCTTAGCATGATAAAGAAGATTCAAAGAGAGTGAGATGCCAGCTCCTTTCATTCAGTCAGTAGCTTCAAACATTTCTGGTATATGAATAACATGATGTTTTTCAATGGCAAAAATCAATGAATATTGTAAATGCACAAACAGTAATTTCTCCGCATTGCAAGGTGCAATTCTGAAATTTTTTGCTTTTTCCTGCTCCTCTTAGCATGATAAAGAAGATTCAAAGAGAGTGAGATGCCAACTCCTTTCATTCAGTCAGTAGCTTCAAACATTTCTGGTATATGAATAACATGATGTTTTTCAATGGCAAAAATCAATGAATATTGTAAATGCACAAACAGTAATTTCTCCGCATTGCAAGGTGCAATTCTGAAATTGTTTGCTTTTTCCTGCTCCTCTTAGCATGATAAAGAAGATTCAAAGAGAGTGAGATGCCAGCTCCTTTCATTCAGTCAGTAGCTTCAATCATTTCTGGACGTTTTTCAATGGCAAAAATCAATGAATATTGTAAATGCACAAACAGTAATTTCTCCGCATTGCAAGGTGCAATTCTGAAATTTTTTGCTTTTTCCTGCTCCTCTTAGCATGATAAAGAAGATTCAAAGAGAGTGAGATGCCAGCTCCTTTCATTCAGTCAGTACCTTCAATCATTTCTGGACGTTTTTCAATGGCAAAAATCAATGAATATTGTAAATGCACAAACAGTAATTTCTCCGCATTGCAAGGTGCAATTCTGAAATTTTTTGCTTTTTCCCGCTCCTCTTAGCATGATAAAGAAGATTCAAAGAGAGTGAGGTGCCAGCTCCTTTCATTCAGTCAGTAGCTTCAAACATTTCTGGTATATGAATAACATGTTTTTCAATGGCAAAAATCAATGAATATTGTAAATGCACAAACAGTAATTTCTCCGCATTGCAAGGTGCAATTCTGAAATTTTTTGCTTTTTCCTGCTCCTCTTAGCATGATAAAGAAGATTCAAAGAGAGTGAGATGCCAGCTCCTTTCATTCAGTCAGTAGCTTCAATCATTTCTGGACGTTTTTCAATGGCAAAAATCAATGAATATTGTAAATGCACAAACAGTAATTTCTCCGCATTGCAAGGTGCAATTCTGAAATTTTTTGCTTTTTCCTGCTCCTCTTAGCATGATAAAGAAGATTCAAAGAGAGTGAGATGCCAGCTCCTTTCATTCAGTCAGTAGCTTCAATCATTTCTGGACGTTTTTCAATGGCAAAAATCAATGAATATTGTAAATGCACAAACAATAATTTCTCCGCATTGCAAGGTGCAATTCTGAAATTTTTTGCTTTTTCCTGCTCCTCTTAGCATGATAAAGAAGATTCAAAGAGAGTGAGATGCCAGCTCCTTTGATTCAGTCAGTAGCTTCAAACATTTCTGGTATATGAATAACATGATGTTTTTCAATGGCAAAAATCAATGAATATTGTAAATGCACAAACAGTAATTTCTCCGCATTGCAAGGTGCAAGTCTGAAATTTTTTGCTTTTTCCTGCTCCTCTTAGCATGATAAAGAAGATTCAAAGAGAGTGAGATGCCAGCTACTTTCATTCAGTCAGTAGCTTCAATCATTTCTGGACGTTTTTCAATGGTAAAAATCAATGAATATTGTAAATGCACAAACAGTAATTTCTCCACATTGCAAGGTGCAATTCTGAAATTTTTTGCTTTTTCCTGCTCCTCTTAGCATGATAAAGAATATTCAAAGAGAGTGAGATGCCAGCTCCTTTCATTCAGTCAGTAGCTTCAAACATTTCTGGTATATGAATAACATGATGTTTTTCAATGGCAAAAATCAATGAATATTGTAAATGCACAAACAGTAATTTCTCCGCATTGCAAGGTGCAAGTCTGAAATTTTTTGCTTTTTCCTGCTCCTCTTAGCATGATAAAGAAGATTCAAAGAGAGTGAGATGCCAGCTACTTTCATTCAGTCAGTAGCTTCAATCATTTCTGGACGTTTTTCAATGGTAAAAATCAATGAATATTGTAAGTGCACAAACAGTAATTTCTCCACATTGCAAGGTGCAATTCTGAAATTTTTTGCTTTTTCCTGCTCCTCTTAGCATGATAAAGAAGATTCAAAGAGAGTGAGATGCCAGCTCCTTTCATTCAGTCAGTAGCTTCAAACATTTCTGGTATATGAATAACATGATGTTTTTCAATGGCAAAAATCAATGAATATTGTAAATGCACAAACAGTAATTTCTCCACATTGCAAGGTGCAATTCTGAAATTTTTTGCTTTTTCCTGCTCCTCTTAGCATGATAAAGAAGATTCAAAGAGAGTGAGATGCCAGCTCCTTTCATTCAGTCAGTACCTTCAATCATTTCTGGACGTTTTTCAATGGCAAAAATCAATGAATATTGTAAATGCACAAACAGTAATTTCTCCGCATTGCAAGGTGCAATTCTGAAATTTTTTGCTTTTTCCCGCTCCTCTTAGCATGGTAAAGAAGATTCAAAGAGAGTGAGGTGCCAGCTCCTTTCATTCAGTCAGTAGCTTCAAACATTTCTGGTATATGAATAACATGTTTTTCAATGGCAAAAATCAATGAATATTGTAAATGCACAAACAGTAATTTCTCCGCATTGCAAGGTGCAATTCTGAAATTTTTTGCTTTTTCCTGCTCATCTTAGCATGATAAAGAAGATTCAAAGAGAGTGAGATGCCAGCTCCTTTCATTCAATCAGTAGCTTCAATCATTTCTGGACGTTTTTCAATGGCAAAAATCAATGAATATTGTATATGCACAAACAGTAATTTCTCCGCATTGCAAGGTGCAATTCTGAAATTTTTTGCTTTTTCCTGCTCCTCTTAGCATGATAAAGAAGATTCAAAGAGAGTGAGGTGCCAGCTCCTTTCATTCAGTCAGTAGCTTCAAACATTTCTGGTATATGAATAACATGTTTTTCAATGGCAAAAATCAATGAATATTGTAAATGCACAAACAGTAATTTCTCCGCATTGCAAGGTGCAATTCTGAAATTTTTTGCTTTTTCCTGCTCCTCTTAGCATGATAAAGAAGATTCAAAGAGAGTGAGATGCCAGCTCCTTTCATTCAGTCAGTAGCTTCAATCATTTCTGGACGTTTTTCAATGGCAAAAATCAATGAATATTGTAAATGCACAAACAGTAATTTCTCCGCATTGCAAGGTGCAATTCTGAAATTTTTTGCTTTTTCCTGCTCCTCTTAGCATGATAAAGAAGATTCAAAGAGAGTGAGATGCCAGCTCCTTTCATTCAGTCAGTAGCTTCAATCATTTCTGGACGTTTTTCAATGGCAAAAATCAATGAATATTGTAAATGCACAAACAATAATTTCTCCGCATTGCAAGGTGCAATTCTGAAATTTTTTGCTTTTTCCTGCTCCTCTTAGCATGATAAAGAAGATTCAAAGAGAGTGAGATGCCAGCTCCTTTGATTCAGTCAGTAGCTTCAAACATTTCTGGTATATGAATAACATGATGTTTTTCAATGGCAAAAATCAATGAATATTGTAAATGCACAAACAGTAATTTCTCCGCATTGCAAGGTGCAAGTCTGAAATTTTTTGCTTTTTCCTGCTCCTCTTAGCATGATAAAGAAGATTCAAAGAGAGTGAGATGCCAGCTACTTTCATTCAGTCAGTAGCTTCAATCATTTCTGGACGTTTTTCAATGGTAAAAATCAATGAATATTGTAAATGCACAAACAGTAATTTCTCCACATTGCAAGGTGCAATTCTGAAATTTTTTGCTTTTTCCTGCTCCTCTTAGCATGATAAAGAATATTCAAAGAGAGTGAGATGCCAGCTCCTTTCATTCAGTCAGTAGCTTCAAACATTTCTGGTATATGAATAACATGATGTTTTTCAATGGCAAAAATCAATGAATATTGTAAATGCACAAACAGTAATTTCTCCGCATTGCAAGGTGCAAGTCTGAAATTTTTTGCTTTTTCCTGCTCCTCTTAGCATGATAAAGAAGATTCAAAGAGAGTGAGATGCCAGCTACTTTCATTCAGTCAGTAGCTTCAATCATTTCTGGACGTTTTTCAATGGTAAAAATCAATGAATATTGTAAGTGCACAAACAGTAATTTCTCCACATTGCAAGGTGCAATTCTGAAATTTTTTGCTTTTTCCTGCTCCTCTTAGCATGATAAAGAAGATTCAAAGAGAGTGAGATGCCAGCTCCTTTCATTCAGTCAGTAGCTTCAAACATTTCTGGTATATGAATAACATGATGTTTTTCAATGGCAAAAATCAATGAATATTGTAAATGCACAAACAGTAATTTCTCCACATTGCAAGGTGCAATTCTGAAATTTTTTGCTTTTTCCTGCTCCTCTTAGCATGATAAAGAAGATTCAAAGAGAGTGAGATGCCAGCTCCTTTCATTCAGTCAGTAGCTTCAAACATTTCTGGTATATGAATAACATGATGTTTTTCAATGGCAAAAATCAATGAATATTGTAAATGCACAAACAGTAATTTCTCCGCATTGCAAGGTGCAATTCTGAAATTTTTTGCTTTTTCCTGCTCCTCTTAGCATGATAAAGAAGATTCAAAGAGAGTGAGATGCCAGCTCCTTTCATTCAATCAGTAGCTTCAATCATTTCTGGACGTTTTTCAATGGCAAAAATCAATGAATATTGTATATGCACAAACAGTAATTTCTCCGCATTGCAAGGTGCAATTCTGAAATTTTTTGCTTTTTCCTGCTCCTCTTAGCATGATAAAGAAGATTCAAAGAGAGTGAGGTGCCAGCTCCTTTCATTCAGTCAGTAGCTTCAAACATTTCTGGTATATGAATAACATGTTTTTCAATGGCAAAAATCAATGAATATTGTAAATGCACAAACAGTAATTTCTCCGCATTGCAAGGTGCAATTCTGAAATTTTTTGCTTTTTCCTGCTCCTCTTAGCATGATAAAGAAGATTCAAAGAGAGTGAGATGCCAGCTCCTTTCATTCAGTCAGTAGCTTCAATCATTTCTGGACGTTTTTCAATGGCAAAAATCAATGAATATTGTAAATGCACAAACAGTAATTTCTCCGCATTGCAAGGTGCAATTCTGAAATTTTTTGCTTTTTCCTGCTCCTCTTTGCATGATAAAGAAGATTCAAAGAGAGTGAGATGCCAGCTCCTTTCATTCAGTCAGTAGCTTCAATCATTTCTGGACGTTTTTCAATGGCAAAAATCAATGAATATTGTAAATGCACAAACAATAATTTCTCCGCATTGCAAGGTGCAATTCTGAAATTTTTTGCTTTTTCCTGCTCCTCTTAGCATGATAAAGAAGATTCAAAGAGAGTGAGATGCCAGCTCCTTTGATTCAGTCAGTAGCTTCAAACATTTCTGGTATATGAATAACATGATGTTTTTCAATGGCAAAAATCAATGAATATTGTAAATGCACAAACAGTAATTTCTCCGCATTGCAAGGTGCAATTCTGAAATTTTTTGCTTTTTCCTGCTCCTCTTAGCATGATAAAGAAGATTCAAAGAGAGTGAGATGCCAGCTACTTTCATTCAGTCAGTAGCTTCAATCATTTCTGGACGTTTTTCAATGGTAAAAATCAATGAATATTGTAAATGCACAAACAGTAATTTCTCCACATTGCAAGGTGCAATTCTGAAATTTTTTGCTTTTTCCTGCTCCTCTTAGCATGATAAAGAAGATTCAAAGAGAGTGAGATGCCAGCTCCTTTCATTCAGTCAGTAGCTTCAAACATTTCTGGTATATGAATAACATGATGTTTTTCAATGGCAAAAATCAATGAATATTGTAAATGCACAAACAGTAATTTCTCCACATTGCAAGGTGCAATTCTGAAATTTTTTGCTTTTTCCTGCTCCTCTTAGCATGATAAAGAAGATTCAAAGAGAGTGAGATGCCAGCTCCTTTCATTCAGTCAGTAGCTTCAAACATTTCTGGTATATGAATAACATGATGATTTTCAATGGCAAAAATCAATGAATATTGTAAATGCACAAACAGTAATTTCTCCGCATTGCAAGGTGCAATTCTGAAATTTTTTGCTTTTTCCTGCTCCTCTTAGCATGATAAAGAAGATTCAAAGAGAGTGAGATGCCAGCTCCTTTCATTCAGTCAGTAGCTTCAATCATTTCTGGACGTTTTTCAATGGCAAAAATCAATGAATATTGTAAATGCACAAACAGTAATTTCTCCGCATTGCAAGGTGCAATTCTGAAATTTTTTGCTTTTTCCTGCTCCTCTTAGCATGATAAAGAAGATTCAAAGAGAGTGAGATGTCAGCTCCTTTCATTCAGTCAGTAGCTTCAAACATTTCTGGTATATGAATAACATGATGTTTTTCAATGGCAAAAATCAATGAATATTGTAAATGCACAAACAGTAATTTCTCCGCATTGCAAGGTGCAATTCTGAAATTTTTTGCTTTTTCCTGCTCCTCTTAGCATGATAAAGAAGATTCAAAGAGAGTGAGATGCCAGCTCCTTTCATTCAGTCAGTAGCTTCAATCATTTCTGGACGTTTTTCAATGGCAAAAATCAATGAATATTGTAAATGCACAAACATTAATTTCTCCGCATTGCAAGGTGCAATTCTGAAATTTTTTGCTTTTTCCTGCTCCTCTTAGCATGATAAAGAAGATTCAAAGAGAGTGAGATGCCAGCTCCCTTCATTCAGTCAGTAGCTTCAAACATTTCTGGTATATGAATAACATGATGTTTTTCAATGGCAAAAATCAATGAATATTGTAAATGCACAAACAGTAATTTCTCCGCATTGCAAGGTGCAATTCTGAAATTTTTTGCTTTTTCCTGCTCATCTTAGCATGATAAAGAAGATTCAAAGAGAGTGAGATGCCAGCTCCTTTCATTCAATCAGTAGCTTCAATCATTTCTGGACGTTTTTCAATGGCAAAAATCAATGAATATTGTATATGCACAAACAGTAATTTCTCCGCATTGCAAGGTGCAATTCTGAAATTTTTTGCTTTTTCCTGCTCCTCTTAGCATGATAAAGAAGATTCAAAGAGAGTGAGGTGCCAGCTCCTTTCATTCAGTCAGTAGCTTCAAACATTTCTGGTATATGAATAACATGTTTTTCAATGGCAAAAATCAATGAATATTGTAAATGCACAAACAGTAATTTCTCCGCATTGCAAGGTGCAATTCTGAAATTTTTTGCTTTTTCCTGCTCCTCTTAGCATGATAAAGAAGATTCAAAGAGAGTGAGATGCCAGCTCCTTTCATTCAGTCAGTAGCTTCAATCATTTCTGGACGTTTTTCAATGGCAAAAATCAATGAATATTGTAAATGCACAAACAGTAATTTCTCCGCATTGCAAGGTGCAATTCTGAAATTTTTTGCTTTTTCCTGCTCCTCTTAGCATGATAAAGAAGATTCAAAGAGAGTGAGATGCCAGCTCCTTTCATTCAGTCAGTAGCTTCAATCATTTCTGGACGTTTTTCAATGGCAAAAATCAATGAATATTGTAAATGCACAAACAATAATTTCTCCGCATTGCAAGGTGCAATTCTGAAATTTTTTGCTTTTTCCTGCTCCTCTTAGCATGATAAAGAAGATTCAAAGAGAGTGAGATGCCAGCTCCTTTGATTCAGTCAGTAGCTTCAAACATTTCTGGTATATGAATAACATGATGTTTTTCAATGGCAAAAATCAATGAATATTGTAAATGCACAAACAGTAATTTCTCCGCATTGCAAGGTGCAAGTCTGAAATTTTTTGCTTTTTCCTGCTCCTCTTAGCATGATAAAGAAGATTCAAAGAGAGTGAGATGCCAGCTACTTTCATTCAGTCAGTAGCTTCAATCATTTCTGGACGTTTTTCAATGGTAAAAATCAATGAATATTGTAAATGCACAAACAGTAATTTCTCCACATTGCAAGGTGCAATTCTGAAATTTTTTGCTTTTTCCTGCTCCTCTTAGCATGATAAAGAATATTCAAAGAGAGTGAGATGCCAGCTCCTTTCATTCAGTCAGTAGCTTCAAACATTTCTGGTATATGAATAACATGATGTTTTTCAATGGCAAAAATCAATGAATATTGTAAATGCACAAACAGTAATTTCTCCGCATTGCAAGGTGCAAGTCTGAAATTTTTTGCTTTTTCCTGCTCCTCTTAGCATGATAAAGAAGATTCAAAGAGAGTGAGATGCCAGCTACTTTCATTCAGTCAGTAGCTTCAATCATTTCTGGACGTTTTTCAATGGTAAAAATCAATGAATATTGTAAGTGCACAAACAGTAATTTCTCCACATTGCAAGGTGCAATTCTGAAATTTTTTGCTTTTTCCTGCTCCTCTTAGCATGATAAAGAAGATTCAAAGAGAGTGAGATGCCAGCTCCTTTCATTCAGTCAGTAGCTTCAAACATTTCTGGTATATGAATAACATGATGTTTTTCAATGGCAAAAATCAATGAATATTGTAAATGCACAAACAGTAATTTCTCCACATTGCAAGGTGCAATTCTGAAATTTTTTGCTTTTTCCTGCTCCTCTTAGCATGATAAAGAAGATTCAAAGAGAGTGAGATGCCAGCTCCTTTCATTCAGTCAGTAGCTTCAAACATTTCTGGTATATGAATAACATGATGTTTTTCAATGGCAAAAATCAATGAATATTGTAAATGCACAAACAGTAATTTCTCCGCATTGCAAGGTGCAATTCTGAAATTTTTTGCTTTTTCCTGCTCCTCTTAGCATGATAAAGAAGATTCAAAGAGAGTGAGATGCCAGCTCCTTTCATTCAATCAGTAGCTTCAATCATTTCTGGACGTTTTTCAATGGCAAAAATCAATGAATATTGTATATGCACAAACAGTAATTTCTCCGCATTGCAAGGTGCAATTCTGAAATTTTTTGCTTTTTCCTGCTCCTCTTAGCATGATAAAGAAGATTCAAAGAGAGTGAGGTGCCAGCTCCTTTCATTCAGTCAGTAGCTTCAAACATTTCTGGTATATGAATAACATGTTTTTCAATGGCAAAAATCAATGAATATTGTAAATGCACAAACAGTAATTTCTCCGCATTGCAAGGTGCAATTCTGAAATTTTTTGCTTTTTCCTGCTCCTCTTAGCATGATAAAGAAGATTCAAAGAGAGTGAGATGCCAGCTCCTTTCATTCAGTCAGTAGCTTCAATCATTTCTGGACGTTTTTCAATGGCAAAAATCAATGAATATTGTAAATGCACAAACAGTAATTTCTCCGCATTGCAAGGTGCAATTCTGAAATTTTTTGCTTTTTCCTGCTCCTCTTTGCATGATAAAGAAGATTCAAAGAGAGTGAGATGCCAGCTCCTTTCATTCAGTCAGTAGCTTCAATCATTTCTGGACGTTTTTCAATGGCAAAAATCAATGAATATTGTAAATGCACAAACAATAATTTCTCCGCATTGCAAGGTGCAATTCTGAAATTTTTTGCTTTTTCCTGCTCCTCTTAGCATGATAAAGAAGATTCAAAGAGAGTGAGATGCCAGCTCCTTTGATTCAGTCAGTAGCTTCAAACATTTCTGGTATATGAATAACATGATGTTTTTCAATGGCAAAAATCAATGAATATTGTAAATGCACAAACAGTAATTTCTCCGCATTGCAAGGTGCAATTCTGAAATTTTTTGCTTTTTCCTGCTCCTCTTAGCATGATAAAGAAGATTCAAAGAGAGTGAGATGCCAGCTACTTTCATTCAGTCAGTAGCTTCAATCATTTCTGGACGTTTTTCAATGGTAAAAATCAATGAATATTGTAAATGCACAAACAGTAATTTCTCCACATTGCAAGGTGCAATTCTGAAATTTTTTGCTTTTTCCTGCTCCTCTTAGCATGATAAAGAAGATTCAAAGAGAGTGAGATGCCAGCTCCTTTCATTCAGTCAGTAGCTTCAAACATTTCTGGTATATGAATAACATGATGTTTTTCAATGGCAAAAATCAATGAATATTGTAAATGCACAAACAGTAATTTCTCCACATTGCAAGGTGCAATTCTGAAATTTTTTGCTTTTTCCTGCTCCTCTTAGCATGATAAAGAAGATTCAAAGAGAGTGAGATGCCAGCTCCTTTCATTCAGTCAGTAGCTTCAAACATTTCTGGTATATGAATAACATGATGATTTTCAATGGCAAAAATCAATGAATATTGTAAATGCACAAACAGTAATTTCTCCGCATTGCAAGGTGCAATTCTGAAATTTTTTGCTTTTTCCTGCTCCTCTTAGCATGATAAAGAAGATTCAAAGAGAGTGAGATGCCAGCTCCTTTCATTCAGTCAGTAGCTTCAATCATTTCTGGACGTTTTTCAATGGCAAAAATCAATGAATATTGTAAATGCACAAACAGTAATTTCTCCGCATTGCAAGGTGCAATTCTGAAATTTTTTGCTTTTTCCTGCTCCTCTTAGCATGATAAAGAAGATTCAAAGAGAGTGAGATGTCAGCTCCTTTCATTCAGTCAGTAGCTTCAAACATTTCTGGTATATGAATAACATGATGTTTTTCAATGGCAAAAATCAATGAATATTGTAAATGCACAAACAGTAATTTCTCCGCATTGCAAGGTGCAATTCTGAAATTTTTTGCTTTTTCCTGCTCCTCTTAGCATGATAAAGAAGATTCAAAGAGAGTGAGATGCCAGCTCCTTTCATTCAGTCAGTAGCTTCAATCATTTCTGGACGTTTTTCAATGGCAAAAATCAATGAATATTGTAAATGCACAAACATTAATTTCTCCGCATTGCAAGGTGCAATTCTGAAATTTTTTGCTTTTTCCTGCTCCTCTTAGCATGATAAAGAAGATTCAAAGAGAGTGAGATGCCAGCTCCCTTCATTCAGTCAGTAGCTTCAAACATTTCTGGTATATGAATAACATGATGTTTTTCAATGGCAAAAATCAATGAATATTGTAAATGCACAAACAGTAATTTCTCCGCATTGCAAGGTGCAATTCTGAAATTTTTTGCTTTTTCCTGCTCCTCTTAGCATGATAAAGAAGATTCAAAGAGAGTGAGATGCCAGCTCCCTTCATTCAGTCAGTAGCTTCAAACATTTCTGGTATATGAATAACATGATGTTTTTCAATGGCAAAAATCAATGAATATTGTAAATGCACAAACAGTAATTTCTCCGCATTGCAAGGTGCAATTCTGAAATTTTTTGCTTTTTCCTGCTCCTCTTAGCATGATAAAGAAGATTCAAAGAGAGTGAGATGCCAACTCCTTTCATTCAGTCAGTAGCTTCAATCATTTCTGGACGTTTTTCAATGGCAAAAATCAATGAATATTGTAAATGCACAAACAGTAATTTCTCCGCATTGCAAGGCGCAATTCTGAAATTTTTTGCTTTTTCCTGCTCCTCTTAGCATGATAAAGAAGATTCAAAGAGAGTGAGATGCCAGCTCCTTTCATTCAGTCAGTACCTTCAATCATTTCTGGACGTTTTTCAATGGCAAAAATCAATGAATATTGTAAATGCACAAACAGTAATTTCTCCGCATTGCAAGGTGCAATTCTGAAATTTTTTGCTTTTTCCCGCTCCTCTTAGCATGATAAAGAAGATTCAAAGAGAGTGAGGTGCCAGCTCCTTTCATTCAGTCAGTAGCTTCAAACATTTCTGGTATATGAATAACATGTTTTTCAATGGCAAAAATCAATGAATATTGTAAATGCACAAACAGTAATTTCTCCGCATTGCAAGGTGCAATTCTGAAATTTTTTGCTTTTTCCTGCTCCTCTTAGCATGATAAAGAAGATTCAAAGAGAGTGAGATGCCAGCTCCTTTCATTCAATCAGTAGCTTCAATCATTTCTGGACGTTTTTCAATGGCAAAAATCAATGAATATTGTATATGCACAAACAGTAATTTCTCCGCATTGCAAGGTGCAATTCTGAAATTTTTTGCTTTTTCCTGCTCCTCTTAGCATGATAAAGAAGATTCAAAGAGAGTGAGGTGCCAGCTCCTTTCATTCAGTCAGTAGCTTCAAACATTTCTGGTATATGAATAACATGTTTTTCAATGGCAAAAATCAATGAATATTGTAAATGCACAAACAGTAATTTCTCCGCATTGCAAGGTGCAATTCTGAAATTTTTTGCTTTTTCCTGCTCCTCTTAGCATGATAAAGAAGATTCAAAGAGAGTGAGATGCCAGCTCCTTTCATTCAGTCAGTAGCTTCAATCATTTCTGGACGTTTTTCAATGGCAAAAATCAATGAATATTGTAAATGCACAAACAGTAATTTCTCCGCATTGCAAGGTGCAATTCTGAAATTTTTTGCTTTTTCCTGCTCCTCTTAGCATGATAAAGAACATTCAAAGAGAGTGAGATGCCAGCTCCTTTCATTCAGTCAGTAGCTTCAATCATTTCTGGACGTTTTTCAATGGCAAAAATCAATGAATATTGTAAATGCACAAACAATAATTTCTCCGCATTGCAAGGTGCAATTCTGAAATTTTTTGCTTTTTCCTGCTCCTCTTAGCATGATAAAGAAGATTCAAAGAGAGTGAGATGCCAGCTCCTTTGATTCAGTCAGTAGCTTCAAACATTTCTGGTATATGAATAACATGATGTTTTTCAATGGCAAAAATCAATGAATATTGTAAATGCACAAACAGTAATTTCTCCGCATTGCAAGGTGCAAGTCTGAAATTTTTTGCTTTTTCCTGCTCCTCTTAGCATGATAAAGAAGATTCAAAGAGAGTGAGATGCCAGCTACTTTCATTCAGTCAGTAGCTTCAATCATTTCTGGACGTTTTTCAATGGTAAAAATCAATGAATATTGTAAATGCACAAACAGTAATTTCTCCACATTGCAAGGTGCAATTCTGAAATTTTTTGCTTTTTCCTGCTCCTCTTAGCATGATAAAGAATATTCAAAGAGAGTGAGATGCCAGCTCCTTTCATTCAGTCAGTAGCTTCAAACATTTCTGGTATATGAATAACATGATGTTTTTCAATGGCAAAAATCAATGAATATTGTAAATGCACAAACAGTAATTTCTCCGCATTGCAAGGTGCAAGTCTGAAATTTTTTGCTTTTTCCTGCTCCTCTTAGCATGATAAAGAAGATTCAAAGAGAGTGAGATGCCAGCTACTTTCATTCAGTCAGTAGCTTCAATCATTTCTGGACGTTTTTCAATGGTAAAAATCAATGAATATTGTAAGTGCACAAACAGTAATTTCTCCACATTGCAATGTGCAATTCTGAAATTTTTTGCTTTTTCCTGCTCCTCTTAGCATGATAAAGAAGATTCAAAGAGAGTGAGATGCCAGCTCCTTTCATTCAGTCAGTAGCTTCAAACATTTCTGGTATATGAATAACATGATGTTTTTCAATGGCAAAAATCAATGAATATTGTAAATGCACAAACAGTAATTTCTCCACATTGCAAGGTGCAATTCTGAAATTTTTTGCTTTTTCCTGCTCCTCTTAGCATGATAAAGAAGATTCAAAGAGAGTGAGATGCCAGCTCCTTTCATTCAGTCAGTAGCTTCAAACATTTCTGGTATATGAATAACATGATGTTTTTCAATGGCAAAAATCAATGAATATTGTAAATGCACAAACAGTAATTTCTCCGCATTGCAAGGTGCAATTCTGAAATTTTTTGCTTTTTCCTGCTCCTCTTAGCATGATAAAGAAGATTCAAAGAGAGTGAGATGCCAGCTCCTTTCATTCAATCAGTAGCTTCAATCATTTCTGGACGTTTTTCAATGGCAAAAATCAATGAATATTGTATATGCACAAACAGTAATTTCTCCGCATTGCAAGGTGCAATTCTGAAATTTTTTGCTTTTTCCTGCTCCTCTTAGCATGATAAAGAAGATTCAAAGAGAGTGAGGTGCCAGCTCCTTTCATTCAGTCAGTAGCTTCAAACATTTCTGGTATATGAATAACATGTTTTTCAATGGCAAAAATCAATGAATATTGTAAATGCACAAACAGTAATTTCTCCGCATTGCAAGGTGCAATTCTGAAATTTTTTGCTTTTTCCTGCTCCTCTTAGCATGATAAAGAAGATTCAAAGAGAGTGAGATGTCAGCTCCTTTCATTCAGTCAGTAGCTTCAAACATTTCTGGTATATGAATAACATGATGTTTTTCAATGGCAAAAATCAATGAATATTGTAAATGCACAAACAGTAATTTCTCCGCATTGCAAGGTGCAATTCTGAAATTTTTTGCTTTTTCCTGCTCCTCTTAGCATGATAAAGAAGATTCAAAGAGAGTGAGATGCCAGCTCCTTTCATTCAGTCAGTAGCTTCAATCATTTCTGGACGTTTTTCAATGGCAAAAATCAATGAATATTGTAAATGCACAAACAGTAATTTCTCCGCATTGCAAGGTGCAATTCTGAAATTTTTTGCTTTTTCCTGCTCCTCTTAGCATGATAAAGAAGATTCAAAGAGAGTGAGATGCCAGCTCCCTTCATTCAGTCAGTAGCTTCAAACATTTCTGGTATATGAATAACATGATGTTTTTCAATGGCAAAAATCAATGAATATTGTAAATGCACAAACAGTAATTTCTCCGCATTGCAAGGTGCAATTCTGAAATTTTTTGCTTTTTCCTGCTCCTCTTAGCATGATAAAGAAGATTCAAAGAGAGTGAGATGCCAACTCCTTTCATTCAGTCAGTAGCTTCAAACATTTCTGGTATATGAATAACATGATGTTTTTCAATGGCAAAAATCAATGAATATTGTAAATGCACAAACAGTAATTTCTCCGCATTGCAAGGTGCAATTCTGAAATTGTTTGCTTTTTCCTGCTCCTCTTAGCATGATAAAGAAGATTCAAAGAGAGTGAGATGCCAGCTCCTTTCATTCAGTCAGTAGCTTCAATCATTTCTGGACGTTTTTCAATGGCAAAAATCAATGAATATTGTAAATGCACAAACAGTAATTTCTCCGCATTGCAAGGTGCAATTCTGAAATTTTTTGCTTTTTCCTGCTCCTCTTAGCATGATAAAGAAGATTCAAAGAGAGTGAGATGCCAGCTCCTTTCATTCAGTCAGTACCTTCAATCATTTCTGGACGTTTTTCAATGGCAAAAATCAATGAATATTGTAAATGCACAAACAGTAATTTCTCCGCATTGCAAGGTGCAATTCTGAAATTTTTTGCTTTTTCCCGCTCCTCTTAGCATGATAAAGAAGATTCAAAGAGAGTGAGGTGCCAGCTCCTTTCATTCAGTCAGTAGCTTCAAACATTTCTGGTATATGAATAACATGTTTTTCAATGGCAAAAATCAATGAATATTGTAAATGCACAAACAGTAATTTCTCCGCATTGCAAGGTGCAATTCTGAAATTTTTTGCTTTTTCCTGCTCCTCTTAGCATGATAAAGAAGATTCAAAGAGAGTGAGATGCCAGCTCCTTTCATTCAATCAGTAGCTTCAATCATTTCTGGACGTTTTTCAATGGCAAAAATCAATGAATATTGTATATGCACAAACAGTAATTTCTCCGCATTGCAAGGTGCAATTCTGAAATTTTTTGCTTTTTCCTGCTCCTCTTAGCATGATAAAGAAGATTCAAAGAGAGTGAGGTGCCAGCTCCTTTCATTCAGTCAGTAGCTTCAAACATTTCTGGTATATGAATAACATGTTTTTCAATGGCAAAAATCAATGAATATTGTAAATGCACAAACAGTAATTTCTCCGCATTGCAAGGTGCAATTCTGAAATTTTTTGCTTTTTCCTGCTCCTCTTAGCATGATAAAGAAGATTCAAAGAGAGTGAGATGCCAGCTCCTTTCATTCAGTCAGTAGCTTCAATCATTTCTGGACGTTTTTCAATGGCAAAAATCAATGAATATTGTAAATGCACAAACAGTAATTTCTCCGCATTGCAAGGTGCAATTCTGAAATTTTTTGCTTTTTCCTGCTCCTCTTAGCATGATAAAGAACATTCAAAGAGAGTGAGATGCCAGCTCCTTTCATTCAGTCAGTAGCTTCAATCATTTCTGGACGTTTTTCAATGGCAAAAATCAATGAATATTGTAAATGCACAAACAATAATTTCTCCGCATTGCAAGGTGCAATTCTGAAATTTTTTGCTTTTTCCTGCTCCTCTTAGCATGATAAAGAAGATTCAAAGAGAGTGAGATGCCAGCTCCTTTGATTCAGTCAGTAGCTTCAAACATTTCTGGTATATGAATAACATGATGTTTTTCAATGGCAAAAATCAATGAATATTGTAAATGCACAAACAGTAATTTCTCCGCATTGCAAGGTGCAAGTCTGAAATTTTTTGCTTTTTCCTGCTCCTCTTAGCATGATAAAGAAGATTCAAAGAGAGTGAGATGCCAGCTACTTTCATTCAGTCAGTAGCTTCAATCATTTCTGGACGTTTTTCAATGGTAAAAATCAATGAATATTGTAAATGCACAAACAGTAATTTCTCCACATTGCAAGGTGCAATTCTGAAATTTTTTGCTTTTTCCTGCTCCTCTTAGCATGATAAAGAATATTCAAAGAGAGTGAGATGCCAGCTCCTTTCATTCAGTCAGTAGCTTCAAACATTTCTGGTATATGAATAACATGATGTTTTTCAATGGCAAAAATCAATGAATATTGTAAATGCACAAACAGTAATTTCTCCGCATTGCAAGGTGCAAGTCTGAAATTTTTTGCTTTTTCCTGCTCCTCTTAGCATGATAAAGAAGATTCAAAGAGAGTGAGATGCCAGCTACTTTCATTCAGTCAGTAGCTTCAATCATTTCTGGACGTTTTTCAATGGTAAAAATCAATGAATATTGTAAGTGCACAAACAGTAATTTCTCCACATTGCAAGGTGCAATTCTGAAATTTTTTGCTTTTTCCTGCTCCTCTTAGCATGATAAAGAAGATTCAAAGAGAGTGAGATGCCAGCTCCTTTCATTCAGTCAGTAGCTTCAAACATTTCTGGTATATGAATAACATGATGTTTTTCAATGGCAAAAATCAATGAATATTGTAAATGCACAAACAGTAATTTCTCCACATTGCAAGGTGCAATTCTGAAATTTTTTGCTTTTTCCTGCTCCTCTTAGCATGATAAAGAAGATTCAAAGAGAGTGAGATGCCAGCTCCTTTCATTCAGTCAGTAGCTTCAAACATTTCTGGTATATGAATAACATGATGTTTTTCAATGGCAAAAATCAATGAATATTGTAAATGCACAAACAGTAATTTCTCCGCATTGCAAGGTGCAATTCTGAAATTTTTTGCTTTTTCCTGCTCCTCTTAGCATGATAAAGAAGATTCAAAGAGAGTGAGATGCCAGCTCCTTTCATTCAGTCAGTAGCTTCAATCATTTCTGGACGTTTTTCAATGGCAAAAATCAATGAATATTGTAAATGCACAAACAGTAATTTCTCCGCATTGCAAGGTGCAATTCTGAAATTTTTTGCTTTTTCCTGCTCCTCTTAGCATGATAAAGAAGATTCAAAGAGAGTGAGATGTCAGCTCCTTTCATTCAGTCAGTAGCTTCAAACATTTCTGGTATATGAATAACATGATGTTTTTCAATGGCAAAAATCAATGAATATTGTAAATGCACAAACAGTAATTTCTCCGCATTGCAAGGTGCAATTCTGAAATTTTTTGCTTTTTCCTGCTCCTCTTAGCATGATAAAGAATATTCAAAGAGAGTGAGATGCCAGCTCCTTTCATTCAGTCAGTAGCTTCAATCATTTCTGGACGTTTTTCAATGGCAAAAATCAATGAATATTGTAAATGCACAAACAGTAATTTCTCCGCATTGCAAGGTGCAATTCTGAAATTTTTTGCTTTTTCCTGCTCCTCTTAGCATGATAAAGAAGATTCAAAGAGAGTGAGATGTCAGCTCCTTTCATTCAGTCAGTAGCTTCAAACATTTCTGGTATATGAATAACATGATGTTTTTCAATGGCAAAAATCAATGAATATTGTAAATGCACAAACAGTAATTTCTCCGCATTGCAAGGTGCAATTCTGAAATTTTTTGCTTTTTCCTGCTCCTCTTAGCATGATAAAGAATATTCAAAGAGAGTGAGATGCCAGCTCCTTTCATTCAGTCAGTAGCTTCAATCATTTCTGGACGTTTTTCAATGGCAAAAATCAATGAATATTGTAAATGCACAAACAGTAATTTCTCCGCATTGCAAGGTGCAATTCTGAAATTTTTTGCTTTTTCCTGCTCCTCTTAGCATGATAAAGAACATTCAAAGAGAGTGAGATGCCAGCTCCTTTCATTCAGTCAGTAGCTTCAATCATTTCTGGACGTTTTTCAATGGCAAAAATCAATGAATATTGTAAATGCACAAACAATAATTTCTCCGCATTGCAAGGTGCAATTCTGAAATTTTTTGCTTTTTCCTGCTCCTCTTAGCATGATAAAGAAGATTCAAAGAGAGTGAGATGCCAGCTCCTTTGATTCAGTCAGTAGCTTCAAACATTTCTGGTATATGAATAACATGATGTTTTTCAATGGCAAAAATCAATGAATATTGTAAATGCACAAACAGTAATTTCTCCGCATTGCAAGGTGCAAGTCTGAAATTTTTTGCTTTTTCCTGCTCCTCTTAGCATGATAAAGAAGATTCAAAGAGAGTGAGATGCCAGCTACTTTCATTCAGTCAGTAGCTTCAATCATTTCTGGACGTTTTTCAATGGTAAAAATCAATGAATATTGTAAATGCACAAACAGTAATTTCTCCACATTGCAAGGTGCAATTCTGAAATTTTTTGCTTTTTCCTGCTCCTCTTAGCATGATAAAGAATATTCAAAGAGAGTGAGATGCCAGCTCCTTTCATTCAGTCAGTAGCTTCAAACATTTCTGGTATATGAATAACATGATGTTTTTCAATGGCAAAAATCAATGAATATTGTAAATGCACAAACAGTAATTTCTCCGCATTGCAAGGTGCAAGTCTGAAATTTTTTGCTTTTTCCTGCTCCTCTTAGCATGATAAAGAAGATTCAAAGAGAGTGAGATGCCAGCTACTTTCATTCAGTCAGTAGCTTCAATCATTTCTGGACGTTTTTCAATGGTAAAAATCAATGAATATTGTAAGTGCACAAACAGTAATTTCTCCACATTGCAAGGTGCAATTCTGAAATTTTTTGCTTTTTCCTGCTCCTCTTAGCATGATAAAGAAGATTCAAAGAGAGTGAGATGCCAGCTCCTTTCATTCAGTCAGTAGCTTCAAACATTTCTGGTATATGAATAACATGATGTTTTTCAATGGCAAAAATCAATGAATATTGTAAATGCACAAACAGTAATTTCTCCACATTGCAAGGTGCAATTCTGAAATTTTTTGCTTTTTCCTGCTCCTCTTAGCATGATAAAGAAGATTCAAAGAGAGTGAGATGCCAGCTCCTTTCATTCAGTCAGTAGCTTCAAACATTTCTGGTATATGAATAACATGATGTTTTTCAATGGCAAAAATCAATGAATATTGTAAATGCACAAACAGTAATTTCTCCGCATTGCAAGGTGCAATTCTGAAATTTTTTGCTTTTTCCTGCTCCTCTTAGCATGATAAAGAAGATTCAAAGAGAGTGAGATGCCAGCTCCTTTCATTCAATCAGTAGCTTCAATCATTTCTGGACGTTTTTCAATGGCAAAAATCAATGAATATTGTATATGCACAAACAGTAATTTCTCCGCATTGCAAGGTGCAATTCTGAAATTTTTTGCTTTTTCCTGCTCCTCTTAGCATGATAAAGAAGATTCAAAGAGAGTGAGGTGCCAGCTCCTTTCATTCAGTCAGTAGCTTCAAACATTTCTGGTATATGAATAACATGTTTTTCAATGGCAAAAATCAATGAATATTGTAAATGCACAAACAGTAATTTCTCCGCATTGCAAGGTGCAATTCTGAAATTTTTTGCTTTTTCCTGCTCCTCTTAGCATGATAAAGAAGATTCAAAGAGAGTGAGATGCCAGCTCCTTTCATTCAGTCAGTAGCTTCAATCATTTCTGGACGTTTTTCAATGGCAAAAATCAATGAATATTGTAAATGCACAAACAGTAATTTCTCCGCATTGCAAGGTGCAATTCTGAAATTTTTTGCTTTTTCCTGCTCCTCTTTGCATGATAAAGAAGATTCAAAGAGAGTGAGATGCCAGCTCCTTTCATTCAGTCAGTAGCTTCAATCATTTCTGGACGTTTTTCAATGGCAAAAATCAATGAATATTGTAAATGCACAAACAATAATTTCTCCGCATTGCAAGGTGCAATTCTGAAATTTTTTGCTTTTTCCTGCTCCTCTTAGCATGATAAAGAAGATTCAAAGAGAGTGAGATGCCAGCTCCTTTGATTCAGTCAGTAGCTTCAAACATTTCTGGTATATGAATAACATGATGTTTTTCAATGGCAAAAATCAATGAATATTGTAAATGCACAAACAGTAATTTCTCCGCATTGCAAGGTGCAATTCTGAAATTTTTTGCTTTTTCCTGCTCCTCTTAGCATGATAAAGAAGATTCAAAGAGAGTGAGATGCCAGCTACTTTCATTCAGTCAGTAGCTTCAATCATTTCTGGACGTTTTTCAATGGTAAAAATCAATGAATATTGTAAATGCACAAACAGTAATTTCTCCACATTGCAAGGTGCAATTCTGAAATTTTTTGCTTTTTCCTGCTCCTCTTAGCATGATAAAGAAGATTCAAAGAGAGTGAGATGCCAGCTCCTTTCATTCAGTCAGTAGCTTCAAACATTTCTGGTATATGAATAACATGATGTTTTTCAATGGCAAAAATCAATGAATATTGTAAATGCACAAACAGTAATTTCTCCACATTGCAAGGTGCAATTCTGAAATTTTTTGCTTTTTCCTGCTCCTCTTAGCATGATAAAGAAGATTCAAAGAGAGTGAGATGCCAGCTCCTTTCATTCAGTCAGTAGCTTCAAACATTTCTGGTATATGAATAACATGATGTTTTTCAATGGCAAAAATCAATGAATATTGTAAATGCACAAACAGTAATTTCTCCGCATTGCAAGGTGCAATTCTGAAATTTTTTGCTTTTTCCTGCTCCTCTTAGCATGATAAAGAAGATTCAAAGAGAGTGAGATGCCAGCTCCTTTCATTCAGTCAGTAGCTTCAATCATTTCTGGACGTTTTTCAATGGCAAAAATCAATGAATATTGTAAATGCACAAACAGTAATTTCTCCGCATTGCAAGGTGCAATTCTGAAATTTTTTGCTTTTTCCTGCTCCTCTTAGCATGATAAAGAAGATTCAAAGAGAGTGAGATGTCAGCTCCTTTCATTCAGTCAGTAGCTTCAAACATTTCTGGTATATGAATAACATGATGTTTTTCAATGGCAAAAATCAATGAATATTGTAAATGCACAAACAGTAATTTCTCCGCATTGCAAGGTGCAATTCTGAAATTTTTTGCTTTTTCCTGCTCCTCTTAGCATGATAAAGAAGATTCAAAGAGAGTGAGATGCCAGCTCCTTTCATTCAGTCAGTAGCTTCAATCATTTCTGGACGTTTTTCAATGGCAAAAATCAATGAATATTGTAAATGCACAAACAGTAATTTCTCCGCATTGCAAGGTGCAATTCTGAAATTTTTTGCTTTTTCCTGCTCCTCTTAGCATGATAAAGAAGATTCAAAGAGAGTGAGATGCCATCTCCCTTCATTCAGTCAGTAGCTTCAAACATTTCTGGTATATGAATAACATGATGTTTTTCAATGGCAAAAATCAATGAATATTGTAAATGCACAAACAGTAATTTCTCCGCATTGCAAGGTGCAATTCTGAAATTTTTTGCTTTTTCCTGCTCCTCTTAGCATGATAAAGAAGATTCAAAGAGAGTGAGATGCCAACTCCTTTCATTCAGTCAGTAGCTTCAAACATTTCTGGTATATGAATAACATGATGTTTTTCAATGGCAAAAATCAATGAATATTGTAAATGCACAAACAGTAATTTCTCCGCATTGCAAGGTGCAATTCTGAAATTGTTTGCTTTTTCCTGCTCCTCTTAGCATGATAAAGAAGATTCAAAGAGAGTGAGATGCCAGCTCCTTTCATTCAGTCAGTAGCTTCAATCATTTCTGGACGTTTTTCAATGGCAAAAATCAATGAATATTGTAAATGCACAAACAGTAATTTCTCCGCATTGCAAGGCGCAATTCTGAAATTTTTTGCTTTTTCCTGCTCCTCTTAGCATGATAAAGAAGATTCAAAGAGAGTGAGATGCCAGCTCCTTTCATTCAGTCAGTACCTTCAATCATTTCTGGACGTTTTTCAATGGCAAAAATCAATGAATATTGTAAATGCACAAACAGTAATTTCTCCGCATTGCAAGGTGCAATTCTGAAATTTTTTGCTTTTTCCCGCTCCTCTTAGCATGATAAAGAAGATTCAAAGAGAGTGAGGTGCCAGCTCCTTTCATTCAGTCAGTAGCTTCAAACATTTCTGGTATATGAATAACATGTTTTTCAATGGCAAAAATCAATGAATATTGTAAATGCACAAACAGTAATTTCTCCGCATTGCAAGGTGCAATTCTGAAATTTTTTGCTTTTTCCTGCTCCTCTTAGCATGATAAAGAAGATTCAAAGAGAGTGAGATGCCAGCTTCTTTCATTCAATCAGTAGCTTCAATCATTTCTGGACGTTTTTCAATGGCAAAAATCAATGAATATTGTATATGCACAAACAGTAATTTCTCCGCATTGCAAGGTGCAATTCTGAAATTTTTTGCTTTTTCCTGCTCCTCTTAGCATGATAAAGAAGATTCAAAGAGAGTGAGGTGCCAGCTCCTTTCATTCAGTCAGTAGCTTCAAACATTTCTGGTATATGAATAACATGTTTTTCAATGGCAAAAATCAATGAATATTGTAAATGCACAAACAGTAATTTCTCCGCATTGCAAGGTGCAATTCTGAAATTTTTTGCTTTTTCCTGCTCCTCTTAGCATGATAAAGAAGATTCAAAGAGAGTGAGATGCCAGCTCCTTTCATTCAGTCAGTAGCTTCAATCATTTCTGGACGTTTTTCAATGGCAAAAATCAATGAATATTGTAAATGCACAAACAGTAATTTCTCCGCATTGCAAGGTGCAATTCTGAAATTTTTTGCTTTTTCCTGCTCCTCTTAGCATGATAAAGAACATTCAAAGAGAGTGAGATGCCAGCTCCTTTCATTCAGTCAGTAGCTTCAATCATTTCTGGACGTTTTTCAATGGCAAAAATCAATGAATATTGTAAATGCACAAACAATAATTTCTCCGCATTGCAAGGTGCAATTCTGAAATTTTTTGCTTTTTCCTGCTCCTCTTAGCATGATAAAGAAGATTCAAAGAGAGTGAGATGCCAGCTCCTTTGATTCAGTCAGTAGCTTCAAACATTTCTGGTATATGAATAACATGATGTTTTTCAATGGCAAAAATCAATGAATATTGTAAATGCACAAACAGTAATTTCTCCGCATTGCAAGGTGCAAGTCTGAAATTTTTTGCTTTTTCCTGCTCCTCTTAGCATGATAAAGAAGATTCAAAGAGAGTGAGATGCCAGCTACTTTCATTCAGTCAGTAGCTTCAATCATTTCTGGACGTTTTTCAATGGTAAAAATCAATGAATATTGTAAATGCACAAACAGTAATTTCTCCACATTGCAAGGTGCAATT
>NW_027366347.1:0-74455 GCF_046119375.1 Phyllobates terribilis | reverse complement strand
AAGGAGCTGGCATCTCACTCTCTTTGAATCTTCTTTATCATGCTAGGATTAACAGGAAAAAGCAAAAAAATTTCAGAATTGCACCGTGCAATGTGGAGATATTACTGTTTGGTGCATTTACAATATTCATTGATTTTTGCCATTGAAAAACATGTTTTTCATATACCAGAAATGTTAGAAGCTACTGACTGAATGAAAGGAGCTGGCATCTCACTCTCTTTGAATCTTCTTTATCATGCTAGGATTAGCAGGAAAAAGCAAAAAATTTCAGAATTGCACCTTGCAATGTGGAGATATTACTGTTTGTGCATTTACAATATTCATTGATTTTTGCCATTGAAAAACATGTTTTTCATATACCAGAATGTTTGAAGCTACTGACTGAATGAAAGGAGCTGGCATCTCACTCTCTTTGAATCTTCTTTATCATGCTAGGATTAACAGGAAAAAGCCTAAAAATTTCAGAATTGCACCGTGCAATGTGGAGATATTACTGTTTTGTGCATTTACAATATTCATTGATTTTTGCCATTGAAAAACTGTTTTTCATATACCAGAAATGTTTGAAGCTACTGACTGAATGAAAGGAGCTGGCATCTCACTCTCTTTGAATCTTCTTTATCATGCTAGGATTAACAGGAAAAAGCTAAAAATTTCAGAATTGCACCTTGCAATGTGGAGATATTACTGTTTGTGCATTTACAATATTCATTGATTTTTGCCATTGAAAAACATGTTTTTCATATACCAGAAATGTTTGAAGCTACTGACTGAATGAAAGGAGCTGGCATCTCACTCTCTTTGATCTTCTTTATCATGCTAGGATTAACAGGAAAAAGCAAAAAATTTCAGAATTGCACCGTGCAATGTGGAGATATTACTGTTTGTGCATTTACAATATTCATTGATTTTTGCCATTGAAAAACATGTTTTTCATATACCAGAAATGTTTGAAGCTACTGACTGAATGAAAGGAGCTGGCATCTCACTCTCTTTGAATCTTCTTTATCATGCTAGGATTAACAGGAAAAAGCAAAAAATTTCAGAATTGCACCGTGCAATGTGGAGATATTACTGTTTGTGCATTTACAATATTCATTGATTTTTGCCATTGAAAACATGTTTTTCATATACCAGAAATGTTTGAAGCTACTGACTGAATGAAAGGAGCTGGCATCTCACTCTCTTTGAATCTTCTTTGTCATGCTAGGATTAGCAGGAAAAAGCAAAAAAATTTCAGAATTGCACCTTGCAATGTGGAGATATTACTGTTTGTGCATTTACAATATTCATTGATTTTTGCCATTGAAAAACATGTTTTTCATATACCAGAAATGTTTGAAGCTACTGACTGAATGAAAGGAGCTGGCATCTCACTCTCTTTGAATCTTCTTTATCATGCTAGGATTAGCAGGAAAAAGCAAAATATTCAGAATTGCACCGTGCAATGTGGAGATATTACTGTTTGTGCATTTACAATATTCATTGATTTTTGCCATTGAAAAACGTCCAGAAATGTTTGAAGCTACTGACTGAATGAAAGGAGCTGGCATCTCACTCTCTTTGAATCTTCTTTATCATGCTAGGATTAACAGGAAAAAGCAAAAATTTCAGAATTGCACCGTGCAATGTGGAGATATTACTGTTTGTGCATTTACAATATTCATTGATTTTTGCCATTGAAAAACATGTTTTTCATATACCAGAAATGTTTGAAGCTACTGACTGAATGAAAGGAGCTGGCATCTCACTCTCTTTGAATCTTCTTTATCATGCTAGGATTAGCAGGAAAAAGCAAAAAATTTCAGAATTGCACCTTGCAATGTGGAGATATTACTGTTTGTGCATTTACAATATTCATTGATTTTTGCCATTGAAAAACATGTTTTTCATATACCAGAAATGTTTGAAGCTACTGACTGAATGAAAGGAGCTGGCATCTCACTCTCTTTGAATCTTCTTTTCATGCTAGGATTAGCAGGAAAAGCTAAAAATTTCAGAATTGCACCTTGCAATGTGGAGATATTTACTGTTTGTGCATTTACAATATTCATTGTTTTTGCCCATTGAAAAACGTCCAGAAATTTTTGAAGCTACTGACTGAATGAAAGGAGCTGGCATCTCACTCTCTTTGAATCTTCTTTATCATGCTAGGATTAGCAGGAAAAAGCTAAAAATTTCAGAATTGCACCTTGCAATGTGGAGATATTACTGTTTGTGCATTTACAATATTCATTGATTTTTGCCTTTGAAAAACATGTTTTTCATATACAGAAATGTTTGAAGCTACTGACTGAATGAAAGGAGCTGGCATCTCACTCTCTTTGAATCTTCTTTATCATGCTAGGATTAACAGGAAAAAGCTAAAAATTTCAGAATTGCACCGTGCAATGTGGAGATATTACTGTTTGTGCATTTACAATATTCATTGATTTTTTGCCATTGAAAAACATGTTTTTCATATACCAGAAATGTTTGAAGCTACTGACTGAATGAAAGGAGCTGGCATCTCACTCTCTTTGAATCTTCTTTATCATGCTGGATTAGCAGGAAAAAGCAAAAATTTCAGAATTGCACCTTGCAATGTGGAGATATTACTGTTTGTGCATTACAATATTCATTTGATTTTTGCCATTGAAAAACATGTTTTTCATATACCAGAAATGTTTGAAGCTACTGACTGAATGAAAGGAGCTGGCATCTCACTCTCTTTGAATCTCTTTGTCATGCTAGGATTAGCAGGAAAAAGCAAAAAATTTCAGAATTGCACCTTGCAATGTGGAGATATTACTGTTTGTGCATTTACAATATTCATTGATTTTGCCATTGAAAACATGTTTTTCATATACCAGAAATGTTTGAAGCTACTGACTGAATGAAAGGAGCTGGCATCTCACTCTCTTTGAATCTTCTTTATCATGCTAGGATTAGCAGGAAAAAGCAAAAAATTTCAGAATTGCACCGTGCAATGTGGAGATATTACTGTTTGTGCATTTACAATATTCATTGATTTTTGCCATTGAAAAACGTCCAGAAATGTTTGAAGCTACTGACTGAATGAAAGGAGCTGGCATCTCACTCTCTTTGAATCTTCTTTATCATGCTAGGATTAACAGGAAAAAGCAAAAAAATTTCAGAATTGCACCGTGCAATGTGGAGATATTACTGTTTGTGCATTTACAATATTCATTGATTTTTGCCATTGAAAAACATGTTTTTCATATACCAGAAATGTTTGAAGCTACTGACTGAATGAAAGGAGCTGGCATCTCACTCTCTTTGAATCTTCTTTATCATGCTAGGATTAGCAGGAAAAAGCAAAAAATTTCAGAATTGCACCTTGCAATGTGGAGATATTACTGTTTGTGCATTTACAATATTCATTGATTTTTGCCATTGAAAAACATGTTTTTCATATACCAGAAATGTTTGAAGCTACTGACTGAATGAAAGGAGCTGGCATCTCACTCTCTTTGAATCTTCTTTATCATGCTAGATTAGCAGGAAAAAGCAAAAAATTTCAGAATTGCACCGTGCAATGTGGAGATATTACTGTTTGTGCATTTACAATATTCATTGATTTTTGCCATTGAAAAACGTCCAGAAATGTTTGAAGCTACTGACTGAATGAAAGGAGCTGGCATCTCACTCTCTTTGAATCTTCTTTATCATGCTAGGATTAACAGGAAAAAGCAAAAAATTTCAGAATTGCACCGTGCAATGTGGAGATATTACTGTTTGTGCATTTACAATATTCATTGATTTTTGCCATTGAAAAACATGTTTTTCATATACCAGAAATGTTTGAAGCTACTGACTGAATGAAAGGAGCTGGCATCTCACTCTCTTTGAATCTTCTTTATCATGCTAGGATTAGCAGGAAAAAGCAAAAATTTCAGAATTGCACCTTGCAATGTGGAGATATTACTGTTTGTGCATTTACAATATTCATTGATTTTTGCCATTGAAAAACATGTTTTTCATATACCAGAAATGTTTGAAGCTACTGACTGATGAAAGGAGCTGGCATCTCACTCTCTTTGAATCTTCTTTATCATGCTAGGATTAGCAGGAAAAAGCTAAAAATTTCAGAATTGCACCTTGCAATGTGGAGATATACTGTTTGTGCATTTACAATATTCATTGATTTTTGCCATTGAAAAACGTCCAGAAATGTTTGAAGCTACTGACTGAATGAAAGGAGCTGGCATCTCACTCTCTTTGAATCTTCTTTATCATGCTAGGATTAGCAGGAAAAAGCTAAAAAATTTCAGAATTGCACCTTGCAATGTGGAGATATTACTGTTTGTGCATTTACAATATTCATTGATTTTTGCCTTTGAAAAACATGTTTTTCATATACCAGAAATGTTTGAAGCTACTGACTGAATGAAAGGAGCTGGCATCTCACTCTCTTTGAATCTTCTTTATCATGCTAGGATTAACAGGAAAAAGCTAAAAATTTCAGAATTGCACCGTGCAATGTGGAGATATTACTGTTTGTGCATTTACAATATTCATTGATTTTTGCCATTGAAAAACATGTTTTTCATATACCAGAAATGTTTGAAGCTACTGACTGAATGAAAGGAGCTGGCATCTCACTCTCTTTGAATCTTCTTTATCATGCTAGGATTAGCAGGAAAAAGCAAAAAATTCAGAATTGCACCTTGCAATGTGGAGATATTACTGTTTGTGCATTTACAATATTCATTGATTTTTGCCATTGAAAAACATGTTTTTCATATACCAGAAATGTTTGAAGCTACTGACTGAATGAAAGGAGCTGGCATCTCACTCTCTTTGAATCTTCTTTATCATGCTAGGATTAGCAGGAAAAAGCAAAAAATTTCAGAATTGCACCTTGCAATGTGGAGATATTACTGTTTGTGCATTTACAATATTCATTGATTTTTGCCATTGAAAAACATGTTTTTCATATACCAGAAATGTTTGAAGCTACTGACTGAATGAAAGGAGCTGGCATCTCACTCTCTTTGAATCTTCTTTATCATGCTAGGATTAGCAGGAAAAAGCAAAAAATTTCAGAATTGCACCTTGCAATGTGGAGATATTACTGTTTGTGCATTTACAATATTCATTGATTTTTGCCATTGAAAAACATGTTTTTCATATACCAGAAATGTTTGAAGCTACTGACTGAATGAAAGGAGCTGGCATCTCACTCTCTTTGAATCTTCTTTATCATGCTAGGATTAGCAGGAAAAAGCTAAAAATTTCAGAATTGCACCTTGCAATGTGGAGATATTACTGTTTGTGCATTTACAATATTCATTGATTTTTGCCATTGAAAAACGTCCAGAAATGTTTGAAGCTACTGACTGAATGAAAGGAGCTGGCATCTCACTCTCTTTGAATCTTCTTTATCATGCTAGGATTAGCAGGAAAAAGCTAAAAATTTCAGAATTGCACCTTGCAATGTGGAGATATTACTGTTTGTGCATTTACAATATTCATTGATTTTTGCCTTTGAAAAACATGTTTTTCATATACCAGAAATGTTTGAAGCTACTGACTGAATGAAAGGAGCTGGCATCTCACTCTCTTTGAATCTTCTTTATCATGCTAGGATTAACAGGAAAAAGCTAAAAATTTCAGAATTGCACCGTGCAATGTGGAGATATTACTGTTTGTGCATTTACAATATTCATTGATTTTGCCATTGAAAAACATGTTTTTTCATATACCAGAAATGTTTGAAGCTACTGACTGAATGAAAGGAGCTGGCATCTCACTCTCTTTGAATCTTCTTTATCATGCTAGGATTAGCAGGAAAAAGCAAAAAATTTCAGAATTGCACCTTGCAATGTGGAGATATTACTGTTTGTGCATTTACAATATTCATTGATTTTTGCCATTGAAAAACATGTTTTTCATATACCAGAAATGTTTGAAGCTACTGACTGAATGAAAGGAGCTGGCATCTCACTCTCTTTGAATCTTCTTTATCATGCTAGGATTAACAGGAAAAAGCTAAAAATTTCAGAATTGCACCGTGCAATGTGGAGATATTACTGTTTGTGCATTTACAATATTCATTGATTTTGCCATTGAAAAACGTCCAGAAATGTTTGAAGCTACTGACTGAATGAAAGGAGCTGGCATCTCACTCTCTTTGAATCTTCTTTATCATGCTAGGATTAACAGGAAAAAGCAAAAATTTCAGAATTGCACCGTGCAATGTGGAGATATTACTGTTTGTGCATTTACAATATTCATTGATTTTTGCCATTGAAAAACATGTTTTTCATATACCAGAAATGTTTGAAGCTACTGACTGAATGAAAGGAGCTGGCATCTCACTCTCTTTGAATCTTCTTTATCATGCTAGGATTAGCAGGAAAAAGCAAAAAATTTCAGAATTGCACCGTGCAATGTGGAGATATTACTGTTTGTGCATTTACAATATTCATTGATTTTTGCCATTGAAAAAACATGTTTTTCATATACCAGAAATGTTTGAAGCTACTGACTGAATGAAAGGAGCTGGCATCTCACTCTCTTTGAATCTTCTTTATCATGCTAGGATTAGCAGGAAAAAGCAAAAAATTTCAGAATTGCACCTTGCAATGTGGAGATATTACTGTTTGTGCATTTACAATATTCATTGATTTTGCCATTGAAAAACATGTTTTTCATATACCAGAAATGTTTGAAGCTACTGACTGAATGAAAGGAGCTGGCATCTCACTCTCTTTGAATCTTCTTTATCATGCTAGGATTAGCAGGAAAAAGCTAAAAATTTCAGAATTGCACCTTGCAATGTGGAGATATTACTGTTTGTGCATTTACAATATTCATTGATTTTTGCCATTGAAAAACGTCCAGAAATGTTTGAAGCTACTGACTGAATGAAAGGAGCTGGCATCTCACTCTCTTTGAATCTTCTTTATCATGCTAGGATTAGCAGGAAAAAGCTAAAAATTTCAGAATTGCACCTTGCAATGTGGAGATATTACTGTTTGTGCATTTACAATATTCATTGATTTTTGCCTTTGAAAAACATGTTTTTCATATACCAGAAATGTTTGAAGCTACTGACTGAATGAAAGGAGCTGGCATCTCACTCTCTTTGAATCTTCTTTATCATGCTAGGATTAACAGGAAAAAGCTAAAAATTTCAGAATTGCACCGTGCAATGTGGAGATATTACTGTTTGTGCATTTACAATATTCATTGATTTTTGCCATTGAAAAACATGTTTTTCATATACCAGAAATGTTTGAAGCTACTGACTGAATGAAAGGAGCTGGCATCTCACTCTCTTTGAATCTTCTTTATCATGCTAGGATTAGCAGGAAAAAGCAAAAAATTTCAGAATTGCACCTTGCAATGTGGAGATATTACTGTTTGTGCATTTACAATATTCATTGATTTTTGCCATTGAAAAACATGTTTTTCATATACCAGAAATGTTTGAAGCTACTGACTGAATGAAAGGAGCTGGCATCTCACTCTCTTTGAATCTTCTTTATCATGCTAGGATTAACAGGAAAAAGCTAAAAATTTCAGAATTGCACCGTGCAATGTGGAGATATTACTGTTTGTGCATTTACAATATTCATTGATTTTTGCCATTGAAAAACGTCCAGAAATGTTTGAAGCTACTGACTGAATGAAAGGAGCTGGCATCTCACTCTCTTTGGAATCTTCTTTATCATGCTAGGATTAACAGGAAAAAGCAAAAAAATTTCAGAATTGCACCGTGCAATGTGGAGATATTACTGTTTGTGCATTTACAATATTCATTGATTTTTGCCATTGAAAAACATGTTTTTCATATACCAGAAATGTTTGAAGCTACTGACTGAATGAAAGGAGCTGGCATCTCACTCTCTTTGAATCTTCTTTATCATGCTAGGATTAGCAGGAAAAAGCAAAAATTTCAGAATTGCACCGTGCAATGTGGAGATATTACTGTTTGTGCATTTACAATATTCATTGATTTTTGCCATTGAAAAACATGTTTTTCATATACCAGAAATGTTTGAAGCTACTGACTGAATGAAAGGAGCTGGCATCTCACTCTCTTTGAATCTTCTTTATCATGCTAGGATTAACAGGAAAAAGCAAAAAATTTCAGAATTGCACCGTGCAATGTGGAGATATTACTGTTTGTGCATTTACAATATTCATTGATTTTTGCCATTGAAAAACGTCCCAGAAATGTTTGAAGCTACTGACTGAATGAAAGGAGCTGGCATCTCACTCTCTTTGAATCTTCTTTATCATGCTAGGATTAACAGGAAAAAGCAAAAAATTTCAGAATTGCACCGTGCAATGTGGAGATATTACTGTTTGTGCATTTACAATATTCATTGATTTTTGCCATTGAAAAACATGTTTTTCATATACCAGAAATGTTTGAAGCTACTGACTGAATGAAAGGAGCTGGCATCTCACTCTCTTTGAATCTTCTTTATCATGCTAGGATTAACAGGAAAAAGCTAAAAATTTCAGAATTGCACCTTGCAATGTGGAGATATTACTGTTTGTGCATTTACAATATTCATTGATTTTTGCCATTGAAAAACATGTTTTTCATATACCAGAAATGTTTGAAGCTACTGACTGAATGAAAGGAGCTGGCATCTCACTCTCTTTGAATCTTCTTTATCATGCTAGGATTAACAGGAAAAAGCTAAAAATTTCAGAATTGCACCGTGCAATGTGGAGATATTACTGTTTGTGCATTTACAATATTCATTGATTTTTGCCATTGAAAAACATGTTTTTCATATACCAGAAATGTTTTGAAGCTACTGACTGAATGAAAGGAGCTGGCATCTCACTCTCTTTGAATCTTCTTTATCATGCTAGGATTAGCAGGAAAAAGCAAAAAATTTCAGAATTGCACCGTGCAATGTGGAGATATTACTGTTTGTGCATTTACAATATTCATTGATTTTTGCCATTGAAAAACATGTTTTTCATATACCAGAAATGTTTGAAGCTACTGACTGAATGAAAGGAGCTGGCATCTCACTCTCTTTGAATCTTCTTTATCATGCTAGGATTAACAGGAAAAAGCTAAAAATTTCAGAATTGCACCTTGCAATGTGGAGATATTACTGTTTGTGCATTTACAATATTCATTGATTTTTGCCATTGAAAAACATGTTTTTCATATACCAGAAATGTTTGAAGCTACTGACTGAATGAAAGGAGCTGGCATCTCACTCTCTTTGAATCTTCTTTATCATGCTAGGATTAACAGGAAAAAGCAAAAAATTTCAGAATTGCACCGTGCAATGTGGAGATATTACTGTTTGTGCATTTACAATATTCATTGATTTTTGCCATTGAAAAACGTCCAGAAATGTTTGAAGCTACTGACTGAATGAAAGGAGCTGGCATCTCACTCTCTTTGAATCTTCTTTATCATGCTAGGATTAACAGGAAAAAGCAAAAAAATTTCAGAATTGCACCGTGCAATGTGGAGATATTACTGTTTGTGCATTTACAATATTCATTGATTTTTGCCATTGAAAAACATGTTTTTCATATACCAGAAATGTTTGAAGCTACTGACTGAATGAAAGGAGCTGGCATCTCACTCTCTTTGAATCTTCTTTATCATGCTAGGATTAACAGGAAAAAGCTAAAAATTTCAGAATTGCACCGTGCAATGTGGAGATATTACTGTTTGTGCATTTACAATATTCATTGATTTTTGCCATTGAAAAACATGTTTTTCATATACCAGAAATGTTTGAAGCTACTGACTGAATGAAAGGAGCTGGCATCTCACTCTCTTTGAATCTTCTTTATCATGCTAGGATTAGCAGGAAAAAGCAAAAAATTTCAGAATTGCACCGTGCAATGTGGAGATATTACTGTTTGTGCATTTACAATATTCATTGATTTTTGCCATTGAAAAACGTCCAGAAATGTTTGAAGCTACTGACTGAATGAAAGGAGCTGGCATCTCACTCTCTTTGAATCTTCTTTATCATGCTAGGATTAACAGGAAAAAGCAAAAAATTTCAGAATTGCACCGTGCAATGTGGAGATATTACTGTTTGTGCATTTACAATATTCATTGATTTTTGCCATTGAAAAACATGTTTTTCATATACCAGAAATGTTTGAAGCTACTGACTGAATGAAAGGAGCTGGCATCTCACTCTCTTTGAATCTTCTTTATCATGCTAGGATTAGCAGGAAAAAGCAAAAAATTTCAGAATTGCACCGTGCAATGTGGAGATATTACTGTTTGTGCATTTACAATATTCATTGATTTTTGCCATTGAAAATCATGTTTTTCATATACCAGAAATGTTTGAAGCTACTGACTGAATGAAAGGAGCTGGCATCTCACTCTCTTTGAATCTTCTTTATCATGCTAGGATTAGCAGGAAAAAGCAAAAAATTTCAGAATTGCACCGTGCAATGTGGAGATATTACTGTTTGTGCATTTACAATATTCATTGATTTTTGCCATTGAAAACATGTTTTTCATATACCAGAAATGTTTGAAGCTACTGACTGAATGAAAGGAGCTGGCATCTCACTCTCTTTGAATCTTCTTTATCATGCTAGGATTAACAGGAAAAAGCTAAAAATTTCAGAATTGCACCGTGCAATGTGGAGATATTACTGTTTGTGCATTTACAATATTCATTGATTTTTGCCATTGAAAAACATGTTTTTTCATATACCAGAAATGTTTGAAGCTACTGACTGAATGAAAGGAGCTGGCATCTCACTCTCTTTGAATCTTCTTTATCATGCTAGGATTAACAGGAAAAAGCTAAAAATTTCAGAATTGCACCTTGCAATGTGGAGATATTACTGTTTGTGCATTTACAATATTCATTGATTTTTGCCATTGAAAAACATGTTTTTCATATACCAGAAATGTTTGAAGCTACTGACTGAATGAAAGGAGCTGGCATCTCACTCTCTTTGAATCTTCTTTATCATGCTAGGATTAACAGGAAAAAGCAAAAAATTTCAGAATTGCACCGTGCAATGTGGAGATATTACTGTTTGTGCATTTACAATATTCATTGATTTTTGCCATTGAAAAACATGTTTTTCATATACCAGAAATGTTTGAAGCTACTGACTGAATGAAAGGAGCTGGCATCTCACTCTCTTTGAATCTTCTTTATCATGCTAGGATTAGCAGGAAAAAGCTAAAAATTTCAGAATTGCACCGTGCAATGTGGAGATATTACTGTTTGTGCATTTACAATATTCATTGATTTTTGCCATTGAAAAACATGTTTTTCATATACCAGAAATGTTTGAAGCTACTGACTGAATGAAAGGAGCTGGCATCTCACTCTCTTTGAATCTTCTTTATCATGCTAGGATTAACAGGAAAAAGCTAAAAATTTCAGAATTGCACCGTGCAATGTGGAGATATTACTGTTTGTGCATTTACAATATTCATTGATTTTTGCCATTGAAAAACGTCCAGAAATGTTTGAAGCTACTGACTGAATGAAAGGAGCTGGCATCTCACTCTCTTTGAATCTTCTTTATCATGCTAGGATTAGCAGGAAAAAGCAAAAAATTTCAGAATTGCACCGTGCAATGTGGAGATATTACTGTTTGTGCATTTACAATATTCATTGATTTTTGCCATTGAAAAACATGTTTTTCATATACCAGAAATGTTTGAAGCTACTGACTGAATGAAAGGAGCTGGCATCTCACTCTCTTTGAATCTTCTTTATCATGCTAGGATTAACAGGAAAAAGCTAAAAATTTCAGAATTGCACCGTGCAATGTGGAGATATTACTGTTTGTGCATTTACAATATTCATTGATTTTTGCCATTGAAAAACATGTTTTTCATATACCAGAAATGTTTGAAGCTACTGACTGAATGAAAGGAGCTGGCATCTCACTCTCTTTGAATCTTCTTTATCATGCTAGGATTAGCAGGAAAAAGCTAAAAATTTCAGAATTGCACCGTGCAATGTGGAGATATTACTGTTTGTGCATTTACAATATTCATTGATTTTTGCCATTGAAAAACATGTTTTTCATATACCAGAAATGTTTGAAGCTACTGACTGAATGAAAGGAGCTGGCATCTCACTCTCTTTGAATCTTCTTTATCATGCTAGGATTAGCAGGAAAAAGCAAAAAATTTCAGAATTGCACCGTGCAATGTGGAGATATTACTGTTTGTGCATTTACAATATTCATTGATTTTTGCCATTGAAAAACATGTTTTTCATATACCAGAAATGTTTGAAGCTACTGACTGAATGAAAGGAGCTGGCATCTCACTCTCTTTGAATCTTCTTTATCATGCTAGGATTAGCAGGAAAAAGCAAAAAATTTCAGAATTGCACCGTGCAATGTGGAGATATTACTGTTTGTGCATTTACAATATTCATTGATTTTTGCCATTGAAAAACATGTTTTTCATATACCAGAAATGTTTGAAGCTACTGACTGAATGAAAGGAGCTGGCATCTCACTCTCTTTGAATCTTCTTTATCATGCTAGGATTAACAGGAAAAAGCTAAAAATTTCAGAATTGCACCGTGCAATGTGGAGATATTACTGTTTGTGCATTTACAATATTCATTGATTTTTGCCATTGAAAAACATGTTTTTCATATACCAGAAATGTTTGAAGCTACTGACTGAATGAAAGGAGCTGGCATCTCACTCTCTTTGAATCTTCTTTATCATGCTAGGATTAACAGGAAAAAGCTAAAAATTTCAGAATTGCACCTTGCAATGTGGAGATATTACTGTTTGTGCATTTACAATATTCATTGATTTTTGCCATTGAAAAACATGTTTTTCATATACCAGAAATGTTTGAAGCTACTGACTGAATGAAAGGAGCTGGCATCTCACTCTCTTTGAATCTTCTTTATCATGCTAGGATTAACAGGAAAAAGCAAAAAATTTCAGAATTTCACCGTGCAATGTGGAGATATTACTGTTTGTGCATTTACAATATTCATTGATTTTTGCCATTGAAAAACATGTTTTTCATATACCAGAAATGTTTGAAGCTACTGATTGAATGAAAGGAGCTGGCATCTCACTCTCTTTGAATCTTCTTTATCATGCTAGGATTAGCAGGAAAAAGCTAAAAATTTCAGAATTGCACCGTGCAATGTGGAGATATTACTGTTTGTGCATTTACAATATTCATTGATTTTTGCCATTGAAAAACATGTTTTTCATATACCAGAAATGTTTGAAGCTACTGACTGAATGAAAGGAGCTGGCATCTCACTCTCTTTGAATCTTCTTTATCATGCTAGGATTAGCAGGAAAAAGCAAAAAATTTCAGAATTGCACCTTGCAATGTGGAGATATTACTGTTTGTGCATTTACAATATTCATTGATTTTTGCCATTGAAAAACATGTTTTTCATATACCAGAAATGTTTGAAGCTACTGACTGAATGAAAGGAGCTGGCATCTCACTCTCTTTGAATCTTCTTTATCATGCTAGGATTAGCAGGAAAAAGCTAAAAATTTCAGAATTGCACCGTGCAATGTGGAGATATTACTGTTTGTGCATTTACAATATTCATTGATTTTTGCCATTGAAAAACATGTTTTTCATATACCAGAAATGTTTGAAGCTACTGACTGAATGAAAGGAGCTGGCATCTCACTCTCTTTGAATCTTCTTTATCATGCTAGGATTAGCAGGAAAAAGCAAAAAATTTCAGAATTGCACCGTGCAATGTGGAGATATTACTGTTTGTTCATTTACAATATTCATTGATTTTTGCCATTGAAAAACATGTTTTTCATATACCAGAAATGTTTGAAGCTACTGACTGAATGAAAGGAGCTGGCATCTCACTCTCTTTGAATCTTCTTTATCATGCTAGGATTAGCAGGAAAAAGCAAAAAATTTCAGAATTGCACCGTGCAATGTGGAGATATTACTGTTTGTGCATTTACAATATTCATTGATTTTTGCCATTGAAAAACGTCCAGAAATGTTTGAAGCTACTGACTGAATGAAAGGAGCTGGCATCTCACTCTCTTTGAATCTTCTTTATCATGCTAGGATTAACAGGAAAAAGCAAAAAATTTCAGAATTGCACCGTGCAATGTGGAGATATTACTGTTTGTGCATTTACAATATTCATTGATTTTTGCCATTGAAAAACATGTTTTTCATATACCAGAAATGTTTGAAGCTACTGACTGAATGAAAGGAGCTGGCATCTCACTCTCTTTGAATCTTCTTTATCATGCTAGGATTAGCAGGAAAAAGCAAAAAATTTCAGAATTGCACCTTGCAATGTGGAGATATTACTGTTTGTGCATTTACAATATTCATTGATTTTTGCCATTGAAAAACATGTTTTTCATATACCAGAAATGTTTGAAGCTACTGACTGAATGAAAGGAGCTGGCATCTCACTCTCTTTGAATCTTCTTTATCATGCTAGGATTAGCAGGAAAAAGCTAAAAATTTCAGAATTGCACCTTGCAATGTGGAGATATTACTGTTTGTGCATTTACAATATTCATTGATTTTTGCCATTGAAAAACATGTTTTTCATATACCAGAAATGTTTGAAGCTACTGACTGAATGAAAGGAGCTGGCATCTCACTCTCTTTGAATCTTCTTTATCATGCTAGGATTAGCAGGAAAAAGCAAAAAATTTCAGAATTGCACCGTGCAATGTGGAGATATTACTGTTTGTGCATTTACAATATTCATTGATTTTTGCCATTGAAAAACATCCAGAAATGTTTGAAGCTACTGACTGAATGAAAGGAGCTGGCATCTCACTCTCTTTGAATCTTCTTTATCATGCTAGGATTAGCAGGAAAAAGCAAAAAATTTCAGAATTGCACCGTGCAATGTGGAGATATTACTGTTTGTGCATTTACAATATTCATTGATTTTTGCCATTGAAAAACATGTTTTTCATATACCAGAAATGTTTGAAGCTACTGACTGAATGAAAGGAGCTGGCATCTCACTCTCTTTGAATCTTCTTTATCATGCTAGGATTAGCAGGAAAAAGCTAAAAATTTCAGAATTGCACCGTGCAATGTGGAGATATTACTGTTTGTGCATTTACAATATTCATTGATTTTTGCCATTGAAAAACATGTTTTTCATATACCAGAAATGTTTGAAGCTACTGACTGAATGAAAGGAGCTGGCATCTCACTCTCTTTGAATCTTCTTTATCATGCTAGGATTAACAGGAAAAAGCTAAAAATTTCAGAATTGCACCGTGCAATGTGGAGATATTACTGTTTGTGCATTTACAATATTCATTGATTTTTGCCATTGAAAAACGTCCAGAAATGTTTGAAGCTACTGACTGAATGAAAGGAGCTGGCATCTCACTCTCTTTGAATCTTCTTTATCATGCTAGGATTAGCAGGAAAAAGCTAAAAATTTCAGAATTGCACCTTGCAATGTGGAGATATTACTGTTTGTGCATTTACAATATTCATTGATTTTTGCCATTGAAAAACATGTTTTTCATATACCAGAAATGTTTGAAGCTACTGACTGAATGAAAGGAGCTGGCATCTCACTCTCTTTGAATCTTCTTTATCATGCTAGGATTAGCAGGAAAAAGCAAAAAATTTCAGAATTGCACCGTGCAATGTGGAGATATTACTGTTTGTGCATTTACAATATTCATTGATTTTTGCCATTGAAAAACGTCCAGAAATGTTTGAAGCTACTGACTGAATGAAAGGAGCTGGCATCTCACTCTCTTTGAATCTTCTTTATCATGCTAGGATTAGCAGGAAAAAGCAAAAAATTTCAGAATTGCACCGTGCAATGTGGAGATATTACTGTTTGTGCATTTACAATATTCATTGATTTTTGCCATTGAAAAACATGTTTTTCATATACCAGAAATGTTTGAAGCTACTGACTGAATGAAAGGAGCTGGCATCTCACTCTCTTTGAATCTTCTTTATCATGCTAGGATTAGCAGGAAAAAGCAAAAAATTTCAGAATTGCACCGTGCAATGTGGAGATATTACTGTTTGTGCATTTACAATATTCATTGATTTTTGCCATTGAAAAACATGTTTTTCATATACCAGAAATGTTTGAAGCTACTGACTGAATGAAAGGAGCTGGCATCTCACTCTCTTTGAATCTTCTTTATCATGCTAGGATTAGCAGGAAAAAGCTAAAAATTTCAGAATTGCACCGTGCAATGTGGAGATATTACTGTTTGTGCATTTACAATATTCATTGATTTTTGCCATTGAAAAACATGTTTTTCATATAAAAGAAATGTTTGAAGCTACTGACTGAATGAAAGGAGCTGGCATCTCACTCTCTTTGAATCTTCTTTATCATGCTAGGATTAACAGGAAAAAGCTAAAAATTTCAGAATTGCACCGTGCAATGTGGAGATATTACTGTTTGTGCATTTACAATATTCATTGATTTTTGCCATTGAAAAACATCCAGAAATGTTTGAAGCTACTGACTGAATGAAAGGAGCTGGCATCTCACTCTCTTTGAATCTTCTTTATCATGCTAGGATTAGCAGGAAAAAGCAAAAAATTTCAGAATTGCACCTTGCAATGTGGAGATATTACTGTTTGTGCATTTACAATATTCATTGATTTTTGCCATTGAAAAACATGTTTTTCATATACCAGAAATGTTTGAAGCTACTGACTGAATGAAAGGAGCTGGCATCTCACTCTCTTTGAATCTTCTTTATCATGCTAGGATTAGCAGGAAAAAGCAAAAAATTTCAGAATTGCACCGTGCAATGTGGAGATATTACTGTTTGTGCATTTACAATATTCATTGATTTTTGCCATTGAAAAACGTCCAGAAATGTTTGAAGCTACTGACTGAATGAAAGGAGCTGGCATCTCACTCTCTTTGAATCTTCTTTATCATGCTAGGATTAGCAGGAAAAAGCAAAAAATTTCAGAATTGCACCGTGCAATGTGGAGATATTACTGTTTGTGCATTTACAATATTCATTGATTTTTGCCATTGAAAAACATGTTTTTCATATACCAGAAATGTTTGAAGCTACTGACTGAATGAAAGGAGCTGGCATCTCACTCTCTTTGAATCTTCTTTATCATGCTAGGATTAGCAGGAAAAAGCAAAAAATTTCAGAATTGCACCGTGCAATGTGGAGATATTACTGTTTGTGCATTTACAATATTCATTGATTTTTGCCATTGAAAAACATGTTTTTCATATACCAGAAATGTTTGAAGCTACTGACTGAATGAAAGGAGCTGGCATCTCACTCTCTTTGAATCTTCTTTATCATGCTAGGATTAGCAGGAAAAAGCAAAAAATTTCAGAATTGCACCGTGCAATGTGGAGATATTACTGTTTGTGCATTTACAATATTCATTGATTTTTGCCATTGAAAAACGTCCAGAAATGTTTGAAGCTACTGACTGAATGAAAGGAGCTGGCATCTCACTCTCTTTGAATCTTCTTTATCATGCTAGGATTAGCAGGAAAAAGCAAAAAATTTCAGAATTGCACCTTGCAATGTGGAGATATTACTGTTTGTGCATTTACAATATTCATTGATTTTTGCCATTGAAAAACGTCCAGAAATGTTTGAAGCTACTGACTGAATGAAAGGAGCTGGCATCTCACTCTCTTTGAATCTTCTTTATCATGCTAGGATTAACAGGAAAAAGCAAAAAATTTCAGAATTGCACCGTGCAATGTGGAGATATTACTGTTTGTGCATTTACAATATTCATTGATTTTTGCCATTGAAAAACATGTTTTTCATATACCAGAAATGTTTGAAGCTACTGACTGAATGAAAGGAGCTGGCATCTCACTCTCTTTGAATCTTCTTTATCATGCTAGGATTAGCAGGAAAAAGCAAAAAATTTCAGAATTGCACCTTGCAATGTGGAGATATTACTGTTTGTGCATTTACAATATTCATTGATTTTTGCCATTGAAAAACATGTTTTTCATATACCAGAAATGTTTGAAGCTACTGACTGAATGAAAGGAGCTGGCATCTCACTCTCTTTGAATCTTCTTTATCATGCTAGGATTAACAGGAAAAAGCTAAAAATTTCAGAATTGCACCTTGCAATGTGGAGATATTACTGTTTGTGCATTTACAATATTCATTGATTTTTGCCATTGAAAAACATGTTTTTCATATACCAGAAATGTTTGAAGCTACTGACTGAATGAAAGGAGCTGGCATCTCACTCTCTTTGAATCTTCTTTATCATGCTAGGATTAGCAGGAAAAAGCTAAAAATTTCAGAATTGCACCTTGCAATGTGGAGATATTACTGTTTGTGCATTTACAATATTCATTGATTTTTGCCATTGAAAAACATGTTTTTCATATACCAGAAATGTTTGAAGCTACTGACTGAATGAAAGGAGCTGGCATCTCACTCTCTTTGAATCTTCTTTATCATGCTAGGATTAGCAGGAAAAAGCAGAAAATTTCAGAATTGCACCGTGCAATGTGGAGATATTACTGTTTGTGCATTTACAATATTCATTGATTTTTGCCATTGAAAAACGTCCAGAAATGTTTGAAGCTACTGACTGAATGAAAGGAGCTGGCATCTCACTCTCTTTGAATCTTCTTTATCATGCTAGGATTAGCAGGAAAAAGCAAAAAATTTCAGAATTGCACCGTGCAATGTGGAGATATTACTGTTTGTGCATTTACAATATTCATTGATTTTTGCCATTGAAAAACATGTTTTTCATATACCAGAAATGTTTGAAGCTACTGACTGAATGAAAGGAGCTGGCATCTCACTCTCTTTGAATCTTCTTTATCATGCTAGGATTAGCAGGAAAAAGCTAAAAATTTCAGAATTGCACCGTGCAATGTGGAGATATTACTGTTTGTGCATTTACAATATTCATTGATTTTTGCCATTGAAAAACATGTTTTTCATATACCAGAAATGTTTGAAGCTACTGACTGAATGAAAGGAGCTGGCATCTCACTCTCTTTGAATCTTCTTTATCATGCTAGGATTAACAGGAAAAAGCTAAAAATTTCAGAATTGCACCGTGCAATGTGGAGATATTACTGTTTGTGCATTTACAATATTCATTGATTTTTGCCATTGAAAAACGTCCAGAAATGTTTGAAGCTACTGACTGAATGAAAGGAGCTGGCATCTCACTCTCTTTGAATCTTCTTTATCATGCTAGGATTAGCAGGAAAAAGCTAAAAATTTCAGAATTGCACCTTGCAATGTGGAGATATTACTGTTTGTGCATTTACAATATTCATTGATTTTTGCCATTGAAAAACATGTTTTTCATATACCAGAAATGTTTGAAGCTACTGACTGAATGAAAGGAGCTGGCATCTCACTCTCTTTGAATCTTCTTTATCATGCTAGGATTAGCAGGAAAAAGCAAAAAATTTCAGAATTGCACCGTGCAATGTGGAGATATTACTGTTTGTGCATTTACAATATTCATTGATTTTTGCCATTGAAAAACGTCCAGAAATGTTTGAAGCTACTGACTGAATGAAAGGAGCTGGCATCTCACTCTCTTTGAATCTTCTTTATCATGCTAGGATTAGCAGGAAAAAGCAAAAAATTTCAGAATTGCACCGTGCAATGTGGAGATATTACTGTTTGTGCATTTACAATATTCATTGATTTTTGCCATTGAAAAACATGTTTTTCATATACCAGAAATGTTTGAAGCTACTGACTGAATGAAAGGAGCTGGCATCTCACTCTCTTTGAATCTTCTTTATCATGCTAGGATTAGCAGGAAAAAGCAAAAAATTTCAGAATTGCACCGTGCAATGTGGAGATATTACTGTTTGTGCATTTACAATATTCATTGATTTTTGCCATTGAAAAACATGTTTTTCATATACCAGAAATGTTTGAAGCTACTGACTGAATGAAAGGAGCTGGCATCTCACTCTCTTTGAATCTTCTTTATCATGCTAGGATTAGCAGGAAAAAGCTAAAAATTTCAGAATTGCACCGTGCAATGTGGAGATATTACTGTTTGTGCATTTACAATATTCATTGATTTTTGCCATTGAAAAACATGTTTTTCATATACCAGAAATGTTTGAAGCTACTGACTGAATGAAAGGAGCTGGCATCTCACTCTCTTTGAATCTTCTTTATCATGCTAGGATTAGCAGGAAAAAGCTAAAAATTTCAGAATTGCACCGTGCAATGTGGAGATATTACTGTTTGTGCATTTACAATATTCATTGATTTTTGCCATTGAAAAACATGTTTTTCATATACCAGAAATGTTTGAAGCTACTGACTGAATGAAAGGAGCTGGCATCTCACTCTCTTTGAATCTTCTTTATCATGCTAGGATTAGCAGGAAAAAGCAAAAAATTTCAGAATTGCACCGTGCAATGTGGAGATATTACTGTTTGTGCATTTACAATATTCATTGATTTTTGCCATTGAAAAACGTCCAGAAATGTTTGAAGCTACTGACTGAATGAAAGGAGCTGGCATCTCACTCTCTTTGAATCTTCTTTATCATGCTAGGATTAGCAGGAAAAAGCAAAAAATTTCAGAATTGCACCGTGCAATGTGGAGATATTACTGTTTGTGCATTTACAATATTCATTGATTTTTGCCATTGAAAAACATGTTTTTCATATACCAGAAATGTTTGAAGCTACTGACTGAATGAAAGGAGCTGGCATCTCACTCTCTTTGAATCTTCTTTATCATGTTAGGATTAACAGGAAAAAGCTAAGAATTTCAGAATTGCACCGTGCAATGTGGAGATATTACTGTTTGTGCATTTACAATATTCATTGATTTTTGCCATTGAAAAACATGTTTTTCATATACCAGAAATGTTTGAAGCTACTGACTGAATGAAAGGAGCTGGCATCTCACTCTCTTTGAATCTTCTTTATCATGCTAGGATTAGCAGGAAAAAGCAAAAAATTTCAGAATTGCACCTTGCAATGTGGAGATATTACTGTTTGTGCATTTACAATATTCATTGATTTTTGCCATTGAAAAACATGTTTTTCATATACCAGAAATGTTTGAAGCTACTGACTGAATGAAAGGAGCTGGCATCTCACTCTCTTTGAATCTTCTTTATCATGCTAGGATTAGCAGGAAAAAGCTAAAAATTTCAGAATTGCACCTTGCAATGTGGAGATATTACTGTTTGTGCATTTACAATATTCATTGATTTTTGCCATTGAAAAACATGTTTTTCATATACCAGAAATGTTTGAAGCTACTGACTGAATGAAAGGAGCTGGCATCTCACTCTCTTTGAATCTTCTTTATCATGCTAGGATTAACAGGAAAAAGCAAAAAATTTCAGAATTGCACCGTGCAATGTGGAGATATTACTGTTTGTGCATTTACAATATTCATTGATTTTTGCCATTGAAAAACATGTTTTTCATATACCAGAAATGTTTGAAGCTACTGACTGAATGAAAGGAGCTGGCATCTCACTCTCTTTGAATCTTCTTTATCATGCTAGGATTAGCAGGAAAAAGCAAAAAATTTCAGAATTGCACCTTGCAATGTGGAGATATTACTGTTTGTGCATTTACAATATTCATTGATTTTTGCCATTGAAAAACATGTTTTTCATATACCAGAAATGTTTGAAGCTACTGACTGAATGAAAGGAGCTGGCATCTCACTCTCTTTGAATCTTCTTTATCATGCTAGGATTAGCAGGAAAAAGCTAAAAATTTCAGAATTGCACCTTGCAATGTGGAGATATTACTGTTTGTGCATTTACAATATTCATTGATTTTTGCCATTGAAAAACATGTTTTTCATATACCAGAAATGTTTGAAGCTACTGACTGAATGAAAGGAGCTGGCATCTCACTCTCTTTGAATCTTCTTTATCATGCTAGGATTAGCAGGAAAAAGCAAAAAATTTCAGAATTGCACCTTGCAATGTGGAGATATTACTGTTTGTGCATTTACAATATTCATTGATTTTTGCCATTGAAAAACATGTTTTTCATATACCAGAAATGTTTGAAGCTACTGACTGAATGAAAGGAGCTGGCATCTCACTCTCTTTGAATCTTCTTTATCATGCTAGGATTAGCAGGAAAAAGCAAAAAATTTCAGAATTGCACCTTGCAATGTGGAGATATTACTGTTTGTGCATTTACAATATTCATTGATTTTTGCCATTGAAAAACATGTTTTTCATATACCAGAAATGTTTGAAGCTACTGACTGAATGAAAGGAGCTGGCATCTCACTCTCTTTGAATCTTCTTTATCATGCTAGGATTAACAGGAAAAAGCTAAAAATTTCAGAATTGCACCGTGCAATGTGGAGATATTACTGTTTGTGCATTTACAATATTCATTGATTTTTGCCATTGAAAAACATGTTTTTCATATACCAGAAATGTTTGAAGCTACTGACTGAATGAAAGGAGCTGGCATCTCACTCTCTTTGAATCTTCTTTATCATGCTAGGATTAGCAGGAAAAAGCAAAAAATTTCAGAATTGCACCTTGCAATGTGGAGATATTACTGTTTGTGCATTTACAATATTCATTGATTTTTGCCATTGAAAAACATGTTTTTCATATACCAGAAATGTTTGAAGCTACTGACTGAATGAAAGGAGCTGGCATCTCACTCTCTTTGAATCTTCTTTATCATGCTAGGATTAGCAGGAAAAAGCTAAAAATTTCAGAATTGCACCTTGCAATGTGGAGATATTACTGTTTGTGCATTTACAATATTCATTGATTTTTGCCATTGAAAAACATGTTTTTCATATACCAGAAATGTTTGAAGCTACTGACTGAATGAAAGGAGCTGGCATCTCACTCTCTTTGAATCTTCTTTATCATGCTAGGATTAACAGGAAAAAGCAAAAAATTTCAGAATTGCACCGTGCAATGTGGAGATATTACTGTTTGTGCATTTACAATATTCATTGATTTTTGCCATTGAAAAACATGTTTTTCATATACCAGAAATGTTTGAAGCTACTGACTGAATGAAAGGAGCTGGCATCTCACTCTCTTTGAATCTTCTTTATCATGCTAGGATTAGCAGGAAAAAGCAAAAAATTTCAGAATTGCACCTTGCAATGTGGAGATATTACTGTTTGTGCATTTACAATATTCATTGATTTTTGCCATTGAAAAACATGTTTTTCATATACCAGAAATGTTTGAAGCTACTGACTGAATGAAAGGAGCTGGCATCTCACTCTCTTTGAATCTTCTTTATCATGCTAGGATTAGCAGGAAAAAGCTAAAAATTTCAGAATTGCACCTTGCAATGTGGAGATATTACTGTTTGTGCATTTACAATATTCATTGATTTTTGCCATTGAAAAACATGTTTTTCATATACCAGAAATGTTTGAAGCTACTGACTGAATGAAAGGAGCTGGCATCTCACTCTCTTTGAATCTTCTTTATCATGCTAGGATTAGCAGGAAAAAGCAAAAAATTTCAGAATTGCACCTTGCAATGTGGAGATATTACTGTTTGTGCATTTACAATATTCATTGATTTTTGCCATTGAAAAACATGTTTTTCATATACCAGAAATGTTTGAAGCTACTGACTGAATGAAAGGAGCTGGCATCTCACTCTCTTTGAATCTTCTTTATCATGCTAGGATTAGCAGGAAAAAGCAAAAAATTTCAGAATTGCACCTTGCAATGTGGAGATATTACTGTTTGTGCATTTACAATATTCATTGATTTTTGCCATTGAAAAACATGTTTTTCATATACCAGAAATGTTTGAAGCTACTGACTGAATGAAAGGAGCTGGCATCTCACTCTCTTTGAATCTTCTTTATCATGCTAGGATTAACAGGAAAAAGCAAAAAATTTCAGAATTGCACCGTGCAATGTGGAGATATTACTGTTTGTGCATTTACAATATTCATTGATTTTTGCCATTGAAAAACATGTTTTTCATATACCAGAAATGTTTGAAGCTACTGACTGAATGAAAGGAGCTGGCATCTCACTCTCTTTGAATCTTCTTTATCATGCTAGGATTAGCAGGAAAAAGCAAAAATTTTCAGAATTGCACCTTGCAATGTGGAGATATTACTGTTTGTGCATTTACAATATTCATTGATTTTTGCCATTGAAAAACATGTTTTTCATATACCAGAAATGTTTGAAGCTACTGACTGAATGAAAGGAGCTGGCATCTCACTCTCTTTGAATCTTCTTTATCATGCTAGGATTAGCAGGAAAAAGCTAAAAATTTCAGAATTGCACCGTGCAATGTGGAGATATTACTGTTTGTGCATTTACAATATTCATTGATTTTTGCCATTGAAAAACATGTTTTTCATATACCAGAAATGTTTGAAGCTACTGACTGAATGAAAGGAGCTGGCATCTCACTCTCTTTGAATCTTCTTTATCATGCTAGGATTAACAGGAAAAAGCTAAAAATTTCAGAATTGCACCGTGCAATGTGGAGATATTACTGTTTGTGCATTTACAATATTCATTGATTTTTGCCATTGAAAAACGTCCAGAAATGTTTGAAGCTACTGACTGAATGAAAGGAGCTGGCATCTCACTCTCTTTGAATCTTCTTTATCATGCTAGGATTAGCAGGAAAAAGCAAAAAATTTCAGAATTGCACCTTGCAATGTGGAGATATTACTGTTTGTGCATTTACAATATTCATTGATTTTTGCCATTGAAAAACATGTTTTTCATATACCAGAAATGTTTGAAGCTACTGACTGAATGAAAGGAGCTGGCATCTCACTCTCTTTGAATCTTCTTTATCATGCTAGGATTAGCAGGAAAAAGCAAAAAATTTCAGAATTGCACCGTGCAATGTGGAGATATTACTGTTTGTGCATTTACAATATTTATTGATTTTTGCCATTGAAAAACGTCCAGAAATGTTTGAAGCTACTGACTGAATGAAAGGAGCTGGCATCTCACTCTCTTTGAATCTTCTTTATCATGCTAGGATTAGCAGGAAAAAGCAAAAAATTTCAGAATTGCACCGTGCAATGTGGAGATATTACTGTTTGTGCATTTACAATATTCATTGATTTTTGCCATTGAAAAACATGTTTTTCATATACCAGAAATGTTTGAAGCTACTGACTGAATGAAAGGAGCTGGCATCTCACTCTCTTTGAATCTTCTTTATCATGCTAGGATTAGCAGGAAAAAGCTAAAAATTTCAGAATTGCACCGTGCAATGTGGAGATATTACTGTTTGTGCATTTACAATATTCATTGATTTTTGCCATTGAAAAACATGTTTTTCATATACCAGAAATGTTTGAAGCTACTGACTGAATGAAAGGAGCTGGCATCTCACTCTCTTTGAATCTTCTTTATCATGCTAGGATTAGCAGGAAAAAGCAAAAAATTTCAGAATTGCACCGTGCAATGTGGAGATATTACTGTTTGTGCATTTACAATATTCATTGATTTTTGCCATTGAAAAACGTCCAGAAATGTTTGAAGCTACTGACTGAATGAAAGGAGCTGGCATCTCACTCTCTTTGAATCTTCTTTATCATGCTAGGATTAGCAGGAAAAAGCAAAAAATTTCAGAATTGCACCGTGCAATGTGGAGATATTACTGTTTGTGCATTTACAATATTCATTGATTTTTGCCATTGAAAAACATGTTTTTCATATACCAGAAATGTTTGAAGCTACTGACTGAATGAAAGGAGCTGGCATCTCACTCTCTTTGAATCTTCTTTATCATGCTAGGATTAACAGGAAAAAGCTAAAAATTTCAGAATTGCACCGTGCAATGTGGAGATATTACTGTTTGTGCATTTACAATATTCATTGATTTTTGCCATTGAAAAACATGTTTTTCATATACCAGAAATGTTTGAAGCTACTGACTGAATGAAAGGAGCTGGCATCTCACTCTCTTTGAATCTTCTTTATCATGCTAGGATTAGCAGGAAAAAGCAAAAAATTTCAGAATTGCACCTTGCAATGTGGAGATATTACTGTTTGTGCATTTACAATATTCATTGATTTTTGCCATTGAAAAACATGTTTTTCATATACCAGAAATGTTTGAAGCTACTGACTGAATGAAAGGAGCTGGCATCTCACTCTCTTTGAATCTTCTTTATCATGCTAGGATTAGCAGGAAAAAGCTAAAAATTTCAGAATTGCACCTTGCAATGTGGAGATATTACTGTTTGTGCATTTACAATATTCATTGATTTTTGCCATTGAAAAACATGTTTTTCATATACCAGAAATGTTTGAAGCTACTGACTGAATGAAAGGAGCTGGCATCTCACTCTCTTTGAATCTTCTTTATCATGCTAGGATTAACAGGAAAAAGCAAAAAATTTCAGAATTGCACCGTGCAATGTGGAGATATTACTGTTTGTGCATTTACAATATTCATTGATTTTTGCCATTGAAAAACATGTTTTTCATATACCAGAAATGTTTGAAGCTACTGACTGAATGAAAGGAGCTGGCATCTCACTCTCTTTGAATCTTCTTTATCATGCTAGGATTAGCAGGAAAAAGCAAAAAATTTCAGAATTGCACCTTGCAATGTGGAGATATTACTGTTTGTGCATTTACAATATTCATTGATTTTTGCCATTGAAAAACATGTTTTTCATATACCAGAAATGTTTGAAGCTACTGACTGAATGAAAGGAGCTGGCATCTCACTCTCTTTGAATCTTCTTTATCATGCTAGGATTAGCAGGAAAAAGCTAAAAATTTCAGAATTGCACCTTGCAATGTGGAGATATTACTGTTTGTGCATTTACAATATTCATTGATTTTTGCCATTGAAAAACATGTTTTTCATATACCAGAAATGTTTGAAGCTACTGACTGAATGAAAGGAGCTGGCATCTCACTCTCTTTGAATCTTCTTTATCATGCTAGGATTAGCAGGAAAAAGCAAAAAATTTCAGAATTGCACCTTGCAATGTGGAGATATTACTGTTTGTGCATTTACAATATTCATTGATTTTTGCCATTGAAAAACATGTTTTTCATATACCAGAAATGTTTGAAGCTACTGACTGAATGAAAGGAGCTGGCATCTCACTCTCTTTGAATCTTCTTTATCATGCTAGGATTAGCAGGAAAAAGCTAAAAATTTCAGAATTGCACCTTGCAATGTGGAGATATTACTGTTTGTGCATTTACAATATTCATTGATTTTTGCCATTGAAAAACATGTTTTTCATATACCAGAAATGTTTGAAGCTACTGACTGAATGAAAGGAGCTGGCATCTCACTCTCTTTGAATCTTCTTTATCATGCTAGGATTAGCAGGAAAAAGCAAAAAATTTCAGAATTGCACCGTGCAATGTGGAGATATTACTGTTTGTGCATTTACAATATTCATTGATTTTTGCCATTGAAAAACATGTTTTTCATATACCAGAAATGTTTGAAGCTACTGACTGAATGAAAGGAGCTGGCATCTCACTCTCTTTGAATCTTCTTTATCATGCTAGGATTAGCAGGAAAAAGCAAAAAATTTCAGAATTGCACCTTGCAATGTGGAGATATTACTGTTTGTGCATTTACAATATTCATTGATTTTTGCCATTGAAAAACATGTTTTTCATATACCAGAAATGTTTGAAGCTACTGACTGAATGAAAGGAGCTGGCATCTCACTCTCTTTGAATCTTCTTTATCATGCTAGGATTAACAGGAAAAAGCAAAAAATTTCAGAATTGCACCGTGCAATGTGGAGATATTACTGTTTGTGCATTTACAATATTCATTGATTTTTGCCATTGAAAAACATGTTTTTCATATACCAGAAATGTTTGAAGCTACTGACTGAATGAAAGGAGCTGGCATCTCACTCTCTTTGAATCTTCTTTATCATGCTAGGATTAGCAGGAAAAAGCAAAAATTTTCAGAATTGCACCTTGCAATGTGGAGATATTACTGTTTGTGCATTTACAATATTCATTGATTTTTGCCATTGAAAAACATGTTTTTCATATACCAGAAATGTTTGAAGCTACTGACTGAATGAAAGGAGCTGGCATCTCACTCTCTTTGAATCTTCTTTATCATGCTAGGATTAACAGGAAAAAGCAAAAAATTTCAGAATTGCACCGTGCAATGTGGAGATATTACTGTTTGTGCATTTACAATATTCATTGATTTTTGCCATTGAAAAACATGTTTTTCATATACCAGAAATGTTTGAAGCTACTGACTGAATGAAAGGAGCTGGCATCTCACTCTCTTTGAATCTTCTTTATCATGCTAGGATTAACAGGAAAAAGCAAAAAATTTCAGAATTGCACCTTGCAATGTGGAGATATTACTGTTTGTGCATTTACAATATTCATTGATTTTTGCCATTGAAAAACATGTTTTTCATATACCAGAAATGTTTGAAGCTACTGACTGAATGAAAGGAGCTGGCATCTCACTCTCTTTGAATCTTCTTTATCATGCTAGGATTAACAGGAAAAAGCAAAAAATTTCAGAATTGCACCGTGCAATGTGGAGATATTACTGTTTGTGCATTTACAATATTCATTGATTTTTGCCATTGAAAAACGTCCAGAAATGTTTGAAGCTACTGACTGAATGAAAGGAGCTGGCATCTCACTCTCTTTGAATCTTCTTTATCATGCTAGGATTAACAGGAAAAAGCAAAAAATTTCAGAATTGCACCGTGCAATGTGGAGATATTACTGTTTGTGCATTTACAATATTCATTGATTTTTGCCATTGAAAAACATGTTTTTCATATACCAGAAATGTTTGAAGCTACTGACTGAATGAAAGGAGCTGGCATCTCACTCTCTTTGAATCTTCTTTATCATGCTAGGATTAACAGGAAAAAGCAAAAAATTTCAGAATTGCACCTTGCAATGTGGAGATATTACTGTTTGTGCATTTACAATATTCATTGATTTTTGCCATTGAAAAACATGTTTTTCATATACCAGAAATGTTTGAAGCTACTGACTGAATGAAAGGAGCTGGCATCTCACTCTCTTTGAATCTTCTTTATCATGCTAGGATTAACAGGAAAAAGCTAAAAATTTCAGAATTGCACCGTGCAATGTGGAGATATTACTGTTTGTGCATTTACAATATTCATTGATTTTTGCCATTGAAAAACATGTTTTTCATATACCAGAAATGTTTGAAGCTACTGACTGAATGAAAGGAGCTGGCATCTCACTCTCTTTGAATCTTCTTTATCATGCTAGGATTAACAGGAAAAAGCTAAAAATTTCAGAATTGCACCTTGCAATGTGGAGATATTACTGTTTGTGCATTTACAATATTCATTGATTTTTGCCATTGAAAAACATGTTTTTCATATACCAGAAATGTTTGAAGCTACTGACTGAATGAAAGGAGCTGGCATCTCACTCTCTTTGAATCTTCTTTATCATGCTAGGATTAACAGGAAAAAGCTAAAAATTTCAGAATTGCACCGTGCAATGTGGAGATATTACTGTTTGTGCATTTACAATATTCATTGATTTTTGCCATTGAAAAACATGTTTTTCATATACCAGAAATGTTTGAAGCTACTGACTGAATGAAAGGAGCTGGCATCTCACTCTCTTTGAATCTTCTTTATCATGCTAGGATTAACAGGAAAAAGCTAAAAATTTCAGAATTGCACCGTGCAATGTGGAGATATTACTGTTTGTGCATTTACAATATTCATTGATTTTTGCCATTGAAAAACGTCCAGAAATGTTTGAAGCTACTGACTGAATGAAAGGAGCTGGCATCTCACTCTCTTTGAATCTTCTTTATCATGCTAGGATTAACAGGAAAAAGCAAAAAATTTCAGAATTGCACCTTGCAATGTGGAGATATTACTGTTTGTGCATTTACAATATTCATTGATTTTTGCCATTGAAAAACATGTTTTTCATATACCAGAAATGTTTGAAGCTACTGACTGAATGAAAGGAGCTGGCATCTCACTCTCTTTGAATCTTCTTTATCATGCTAGGATTAACAGGAAAAAGCAAAAAATTTCAGAATTGCACCGTGCAATGTGGAGATATTACTGTTTGTGCATTTACAATATTCATTGATTTTTGCCATTGAAAAACATGTTTTTCATATACCAGAAATGTTTGAAGCTACTGACTGAATGAAAGGAGCTGGCATCTCACTCTCTTTGAATCTTCTTTATCATGCTAGGATTAACAGGAAAAAGCAAAAAATTTCAGAATTGCACCGTGCAATGTGGAGATATTACTGTTTGTGCATTTACAATATTCATTGATTTTTGCCATTGAAAAACATGTTTTTCATATACCAGAAATGTTTGAAGCTACTGACTGAATGAAAGGAGCTGGCATCTCACTCTCTTTGAATCTTCTTTATCATGCTAGGATTAACAGGAAAAAGCTAAAAATTTCAGAATTGCACCTTGCAATGTGGAGATATTACTGTTTGTGCATTTACAATATTCATTGATTTTTGCCATTGAAAAACATGTTTTTCATATACCAGAAATGTTTGAAGCTACTGACTGAATGAAAGGAGCTGGCATCTCACTCTCTTTGAATCTTCTTTATCATGCTAGGATTAACAGGAAAAAGCTAAAAATTTCAGAATTGCACCGTGCAATGTGGAGAAATTACTGTTTGTGCATTTACAATATTCATTGATTTTTGCCATTGAAAAACATGTTTTTCATATACCAGAAATGTTTGAAGCTACTGACTGAATGAAAGGAGCTGGCATCTCACTCTCTTTGAATCTTCTTTATCATGCTAGGATTAACAGGAAAAAGCTAAAAATTTCAGAATTGCACCGTGCAATGTGGAGATATTACTGTTTGTGCATTTACAATATTCATTGATTTTTGCCATTGAAAAACGTCCAGAAATGTTTGAAGCTACTGACTGAATGAAAGGAGCTGGCATCTCACTCTCTTTGAATCTTCTTTATCATGCTAGGATTAACAGGAAAAAGCAAAAAATTTCAGAATTGCACCTTGCAATGTGGAGATATTACTGTTTGTGCATTTACAATATTCATTGATTTTTGCCATTGAAAAACATGTTTTTCATATACCAGAAATGTTTGAAGCTACTGACTGAATGAAAGGAGCTGGCATCTCACTCTCTTTGAATCTTCTTTATCATGCTAGGATTAACAGGAAAAAGCAAAACATTTCAGAATTGCACCGTGCAATGTGGAGATATTACTGTTTGTGCATTTACAATATTCATTGATTTTTGCCATTGAAAAACGTCCAGAAATGTTTGAAGCTACTGACTGAATGAAAGGAGCTGGCATCTCACTCTCTTTGAATCTTCTTTATCATGCTAGGATTAGCAGGAAAAAGCAAAAAATTTCAGAATTGCACCGTGCAATGTGGAGATATTACTGTTTGTGCATTTACAATATTCATTGATTTTTGCCATTGAAAAACATGTTTTTCATATACCAGAAATGTTTGAAGCTACTGACTGAATGAAAGGAGCTGGCATCTCACTCTCTTTGAATCTTCTTTATCATGCTAGGATTAACAGGAAAAAGCAAAAAATTTCAGAATTGCACCTTGCAATGTGGAGATATTACTGTTTGTGCATTTACAATATTCATTGATTTTTTGCCATTGAAAAACATGTTTTTCATATACCAGAAATGTTTGAAGCTACTGACTGAATGAAAGGAGCTGGCATCTCACTCTCTTTGAATCTTCTTTATCATGCTAGGATTAGCAGGAAAAAGCAAAAAATTTCAGAATTGCACCTTGCAATGTGGAGATATTACTGTTTGTGCATTTACAATATTCATTGATTTTTGCCATTGAAAAACATGTTTTTCATATACCAGAAATGTTTGAAGCTACTGACTGAATGAAAGGAGCTGGCATCTCACTCTCTTTGAATCTTCTTTATCATGCTAGGATTAGCAGGAAAAAGCAAAAAATTTCAGAATTGCACCGTGCAATGTGGAGATATTACTGTTTGTGCATTTACAATATTCATTGATTTTTGCCATTGAAAAACGTCCAGAAATGTTTGAAGCTACTGACTGAATGAAAGGAGCTGGCATCTCACTCTCTTTGAATCTTCTTTATCATGCTAGGATTAACAGGAAAAAGCTAAAAATTTCAGAATTGCACCGTGCAATGTGGAGATATTACTGTTTGTGCATTTACAATATTCATTGATTTTTGCCATTGAAAAACATGTTTTTCATATACCAGAAATGTTTGAAGCTACTGACTGAATGAAAGGAGCTGGCATCTCACTCTCTTTGAATCTTCTTTATCATGCTAGGATTAGCAGGAAAAAGCAAAAAATTTCAGAATTGCACCTTGCATTGTGGAGATATTACTGTTTGTGCATTTACAATATTCATTGATTTTTGCCATTGAAAAACATGTTTTTCATATACCAGAAATGTTTGAAGCTACTGACTGAATGAAAGGAGCTGGCATCTCACTCTCTTTGAATCTTCTTTATCATGCTAGGATTAACAGGAAAAAGCTAAAAATTTCAGAATTGCACCGTGCAATGTGGAGATATTACTGTTTGTGCATTTACAATATTCATTGATTTTTGCCATTGAAAAACATGTTTTTCATATACCAGAAATGTTTGAAGCTACTGACTGAATGAAAGGAGCTGGCATCTCACTCTCTTTGAATCTTCTTTATCATGCTAGGATTAGCAGGAAAAAGCAAAAAATTTCAGAATTGCACCGTGCAATGTGGAGATATTACTGTTTGTGCATTTACAATATTCATTGATTTTTGCCATTGAAAAACATGTTTTTCATATACCAGAAATGTTTGAAGCTACTGACTGAATGAAAGGAGCTGGCATCTCACTCTCTTTGAATCTTCTTTATCATGCTAGGATTAGCAGGAAAAAGCAAAAAATTTCAGAATTGCACCGTGCAATGTGGAGATATTACTGTTTGTGCATTTACAATATTCATTGATTTTTGCCATTGAAAAACATGTTTTTCATATACCAGAAATGTTTGAAGCTACTGACTGAATGAAAGGAGCTGGCATCTCACTCTCTTTGAATCTTCTTTATCATGCTAGGATTAACAGGAAAAAGCTAAAAATTTCAGAATTGCACCTTGCAATGTGGAGATATTACTGTTTGTGCATTTACAATATTCATTGATTTTTGCCATTGAAAAACATGTTTTTCATATACCAGAAATGTTTGAAGCTACTGACTGAATGAAAGGAGCTGGCATCTCACTCTCTTTGAATCTTCTTTATCATGCTAGGATTAACAGGAAAAAGCAAAAAATTTCAGAATTGCACCGTGCAATGTGGAGATATTACTGTTTGTGCATTTACAATATTCATTGATTTTTGCCATTGAAAAACGTCCAGAAATGTTTGAAGCTACTGACTGAATGAAAGGAGCTGGCATCTCACTCTCTTTGAATCTTCTTTATCATGCTAGGATTAGCAGGAAAAAGCTAAAAATTTCAGAATTGCACCTTGCAATGTGGAGATATTACTGTTTGTGCATTTACAATATTCATTGATTTTTGCCATTGAAAAACATGTTTTTCATATACCAGAAATGTTTGAAGCTACTGACTGAATGAAAGGAGCTGGCATCTCACTCTCTTTGAATCTTCTTTATCATGCTAGGATTAACAGGAAAAAGCTAAAAATTTCAGAATTGCACCGTGCAATGTGGAGATATTACTGTTTGTGCATTTACAATATTCATTGATTTTTGCCATTGAAAAACATGTTTTTCATATACCAGAAATGTTTGAAGCTACTGACTGAATGAAAGGAGCTGGCATCTCACTCTCTTTGAATCTTCTTTATCATGCTAGGATTAGCAGGAAAAAGCAAAAAATTTCAGAATTGCACCGTGCAATGTGGAGATATTACTGTTTGTGCATTTACAATATTCATTGATTTTTGCCATTGAAAAACATGTTTTTCATATACCAGAAATGTTTGAAGCTACTGACTGAATGAAAGGAGCTGGCATCTCACTCTCTTTGAATCTTCTTTATCATGCTAGGATTAACAGGAAAAAGCTAAAAATTTCAGAATTGCACCTTGCAATGTGGAGATATTACTGTTTGTGCATTTACAATATTCATTGATTTTTGCCATTGAAAAACATGTTTTTCATATACCAGAAATGTTTGAAGCTACTGACTGAATGAAAGGAGCTGGCATCTCACTCTCTTTGAATCTTCTTTATCATGCTAGGATTAACAGGAAAAAGCTAAAAATTTCAGAATTGCACCGTGCAATGTGGAGATATTACTGTTTGTGCATTTACAATATTCATTGATTTTTGCCATTGAAAAACATGTTTTTCATATACCAGAAATGTTTGAAGCTACTGACTGAATGAAAGGAGCTGGCATCTCACTCTCTTTGAATCTTCTTTATCATGCTAGGATTAGCAGGAAAAAGCAAAAAATTTCAGAATTGCACCGTGCAATGTGGAGATATTACTGTTTGTGCATTTACAATATTCATTGATTTTTGCCATTGAAAAACATGTTTTTCATATACCAGAAATGTTTGAAGCTACTGACTGAATGAAAGGAGCTGGCATCTCACTCTCTTTGAATCTTCTTTATCATGCTAGGATTAACAGGAAAAAGCTAAAAATTTCAGAATTGCACCTTGCAATGTGGAGATATTACTGTTTGTGCATTTACAATATTCATTGATTTTTGCCATTGAAAAACATGTTTTTCATATACCAGAAATGTTTGAAGCTACTGACTGAATGAAAGGAGCTGGCATCTCACTCTCTTTGAATCTTCTTTATCATGCTAGGATTAACGGAAAAAGCAAAAAATTTCAGAATTGCACCGTGCAATGTGGAGATATTACTGTTTGTGCATTTACAATATTCATTGATTTTTGCCATTGAAAAACATGTTTTTCATATACCAGAAATGTTTGAAGCTACTGACTGAATGAAAGGAGCTGGCATCTCACTCTCTTTGAATCTTCTTTATCATGCTAGGATTAACAGGAAAAAGCTAAAAATTTCAGAATTGCACCGTGCAATGTGGAGATATTACTGTTTGTGCATTTACAATATTCATTGATTTTTGCCATTGAAAAACATGTTTTTCATATACCAGAAATGTTTGAAGCTACTGACTGAATGAAAGGAGCTGGCATCTCACTCTCTTTGAATCTTCTTTATCATGCTAGGATTAACAGGAAAAAGCAAAAAATTTCAGAATTGCACCTTGCAATGTGGAGATATTACTGTTTGTGCATTTACAATATTCATTGATTTTTGCCATTGAAAAACGTCCAGAAATGTTTGAAGCTACTGACTGAATGAAAGGAGCTGGCATCTCACTCTCTTTGAATCTTCTTTATCATGCTAGGATTAACAGGAAAAAGCTAAAAATTTCAGAATTGCACCGTGCAATGTGGAGATATTACTGTTTGTGCATTTACAATATTCATTGATTTTTGCCATTGAAAAACATGTTTTTCATATACCAGAAATGTTTGAAGCTACTGACTGAATGAAAGGAGCTGGCATCTCACTCTCTTTGAATCTTCTTTATCATGCTAGGATTAACAGGAAAAAGCAAAAAATTTCAGAATTGCACCGTGCAATGTGGAGATATTACTGTTTGTGCATTTACAATATTCATTGATTTTTGCCATTGAAAAACATGTTTTTCATATACCAGAAATGTTTGAAGCTACTGACTGAATGAAAGGAGCTGGCATCTCACTCTCTTTGAATCTTCTTTATCATGCTAGGATTAGCAGGAAAAAGCTAAAAATTTCAGAATTGCACCGTGCAATGTGGAGATATTACTGTTTGTGCATTTACAATATTCATTGATTTTTGCCATTGAAAAACGTCCAGAAATGTTTGAAGCTACTGACTGAATGAAAGGAGCTGGCATCTCACTCTCTTTGAATCTTCTTTATCATGCTAGGATTAGCAGGAAAAAGCTAAAAATTTCAGAATTGCACCTTGCAATGTGGAGATATTACTGTTTGTGCATTTACAATATTCATTGATTTTTGCCATTGAAAAACATGTTTTTCATATACCAGAAATGTTTGAAGCTACTGACTGAATGAAAGGAGCTGGCATCTCACTCTCTTTGAATCTTCTTTATCATGCTAGGATTAACAGGAAAAAGCTAAAAATTTCAGAATTGCACCGTGCAATGTGGAGATATTACTGTTTGTGCATTTACAATATTCATTGATTTTTGCCATTGAAAAACGTCCAGAAATGTTTGAAGCTACTGACTGAATGAAAGGAGCTGGCATCTCACTCTCTTTGAATCTTCTTTATCATGCTAGGATTAGCAGGAAAAAGCTAAAAATTTCAGAATTGCACCTTGCAATGTGGAGATATTACTGTTTGTGCATTTACAATATTCATTGATTTTTGCCATTGAAAAACATGTTTTTCATATACCAGAAATGTTTGAAGCTACTGACTGAATGAAAGGAGCTGGCATCTCACTCTCTTTGAATCTTCTTTATCATGCTAGGATTAACAGGAAAAAGCTAAAAATTTCAGAATTGCACCGTGCAATGTGGAGATATTACTGTTTGTGCATTTACAATATTCATTGATTTTTGCCATTGAAAAACATGTTTTTCATATACCAGAAATGTTTGAAGCTACTGACTGAATGAAAGGAGCTGGCATCTCACTCTCTTTGAATCTTCTTTATCATGCTAGGATTAGCAGGAAAAAGCAAAAAATTTCAGAATTGCACCGTGCAATGTGGAGATATTACTGTTTGTGCATTTACAATATTCATTGATTTTTGCCATTGAAAAACATGTTTTTCATATACCAGAAATGTTTGAAGCTACTGACTGAATGAAAGGAGCTGGCATCTCACTCTCTTTGAATCTTCTTTATCATGCTAGGATTAACAGGAAAAAGCTAAAAATTTCAGAATTGCACCTTGCAATGTGGAGATATTACTGTTTGTGCATTTACAATATTCATTGATTTTTGCCATTGAAAAACGTCCAGAAATGTTTGAAGCTACTGACTGAATGAAAGGAGCTGGCATCTCACTCTCTTTGAATCTTCTTTATCATGCTAGGATTAGCAGGAAAAAGCTAAAAATTTCAGAATTGCACCTTGCAATGTGGAGATATTACTGTTTGTGCATTTACAATATTCATTGATTTTTGCCATTGAAAAACATGTTTTTCATATACCAGAAATGTTTGAAGCTACTGACTGAATGAAAGGAGCTGGCATCTCACTCTCTTTGAATCTTCTTTATCATGCTAGGATTAACAGGAAAAAGCTAAAAATTTCAGAATTGCACCGTGCAATGTGGAGATATTACTGTTTGTGCATTTACAATATTCATTGATTTTTGCCATTGAAAAACATGTTTTTCATATACCAGAAATGTTTGAAGCTACTGACTGAATGAAAGGAGCTGGCATCTCACTCTCTTTGAATCTTCTTTATCATGCTAGGATTAGCAGGAAAAAGCAAAAAATTTCAGAATTGCACCGTGCAATGTGGAGATATTACTGTTTGTGCATTTACAATATTCATTGATTTTTGCCATTGAAAAACATGTTTTTCATATACCAGAAATGTTTGAAGCTACTGACTGAATGAAAGGAGCTGGCATCTCACTCTCTTTGAATCTTCTTTATCATGCTAGGATTAACAGGAAAAAGCTAAAAATTTCAGAATTGCACCTTGCAATGTGGAGATATTACTGTTTGTGCATTTACAATATTCATTGATTTTTGCCATTGAAAAACATGTTTTTCATATACCAGAAATGTTTGAAGCTACTGACTGAATGAAAGGAGCTGGCATCTCACTCTCTTTGAATCTTCTTTATCATGCTAGGATTAACAGGAAAAAGCTAAAAATTTCAGAATTGCACCGTGCAATGTGGAGATATTACTGTTTGTGCATTTACAATATTCATTGATTTTTGCCATTGAAAAACGTCCAGAAATGTTTGAAGCTACTGACTGAATGAAAGGAGCTGGCATCTCACTCTCTTTGAATCTTCTTTATCATGCTAGGATTAGCAGGAAAAAGCAAAAAATTTCAGAATTGCACCGTGCAATGTGGAGATATTACTGTTTGTGCATTTACAATATTCATTGATTTTTGCCATTGAAAAACATGTTTTTCATATACCAGAAATGTTTGAAGCTACTGACTGAATGAAAGGAGCTGGCATCTCACTCTCTTTGAATCTTCTTTATCATGCTAGGATTAACAGGAAAAAGCTAAAAATTTCAGAATTGCACCGTGCAATGTGGAGATATTACTGTTTGTGCATTTACAATATTCATTGATTTTTGCCATTGAAAAACGTCCAGAAATGTTTGAAGCTACTGACTGAATGAAAGGAGCTGGCATCTCACTCTCTTTGAATCTTCTTTATCATGCTAGGATTAGCAGGAAAAAGCTAAAAATTTCAGAATTGCACCGTGCAATGTGGAGATATTACTGTTTGTGCATTTACAATATTCATTGATTTTTGCCATTGAAAAACATGTTTTTCATATACCAGAAATGTTTGAAGCTACTGACTGAATGAAAGGAGCTGGCATCTCACTCTCTTTGAATCTTCTTTATCATGCTAGGATTAACAGGAAAAAGCTAAAAATTTCAGAATTGCACCGTGCAATGTGGAGATATTACTGTTTGTGCATTTACAATATTCATTGATTTTTGCCATTGAAAAACATGTTTTTCATATACCAGAAATGTTTGAAGCTACTGACTGAATGAAAGGAGCTGGCATCTCACTCTCTTTGAATCTTCTTTATCATGCTAGGATTAGCAGGAAAAAGCAAAAAATTTCAGAATTGCACCGTGCAATGTGGAGATATTACTGTTTGTGCATTTACAATATTCATTGATTTTTGCCATTGAAAAACATGTTTTTCATATACCAGAAATGTTTGAAGCTACTGACTGAATGAAAGGAGCTGGCATCTCACTCTCTTTGAATCTTCTTTATCATGCTAGGATTAACAGGAAAAAGCTAAAAATTTCAGAATTGCACCGTGCAATGTGGAGATATTACTGTTTGTGCATTTACAATATTCATTGATTTTTGCCATTGAAAAACATGTTTTTCATATACCAGAAATGTTTGAAGCTACTGACTGAATGAAAGGAGCTGGCATCTCACTCTCTTTGAATCTTCTTTATCATGCTAGGATTAGCAGGAAAAAGCAAAAAATTTCAGAATTGCACCGTGCAATGTGGAGATATTACTGTTTGTGCATTTACAATATTCATTGATTTTTGCCATTGAAAAACATGTTTTTCATATACCAGAAATGTTTGAAGCTACTGACTGAATGAAAGGAGCTGGCATCTCACTCTCTTTGAATCTTCTTTATCATGCTAGGATTAACAGGAAAAAGCTAAAAATTTCAGAATTGCACCTTGCAATGTGGAGATATTACTGTTTGTGCATTTACAATATTCATTGATTTTTGCCATTGAAAAACATGTTTTTCATATACCAGAAATGTTTGAAGCTACTGACTGAATGAAAGGAGCTGGCATCTCACTCTCTTTGAATCTTCTTTATCATGCTAGGATTAACAGGAAAAAGCAAAAAATTTCAGAATTGCACCGTGCAATGTGGAGATATTACTGTTTGTGCATTTACAATATTCATTGATTTTTGCCATTGAAAAACGTCCAGAAATGTTTGAAGCTACTGACTGAATGAAAGGAGCTGGCATCTCACTCTCTTTGAATCTTCTTTATCATGCTAGGATTAGCAGGAAAAAGCAAAAAATTTCAGAATTGCACCGTGCAATGTGGAGATATTACTGTTTGTGCATTTACAATATTCATTGATTTTTGCCATTGAAAAACATGTTTTTCATATACCAGAAATGTTTGAAGCTACTGACTGAATGAAAGGAGCTGGCATCTCACTCTCTTTGAATCTTCTTTATCATGCTAGGATTAACAGGAAAAAGCTAAAAATTTCAGAATTGCACCGTGCAATGTGGAGATATTACTGTTTGTGCATTTACAATATTCATTGATTTTTGCCATTGAAAAACGTCCAGAAATGTTTGAAGCTACTGACTGAATGAAAGGAGCTGGCATCTCACTCTCTTTGAATCTTCTTTATCATGCTAGGATTAGCAGGAAAAAGCTAAAAATTTCAGAATTGCACCGTGCAATGTGGAGATATTACTGTTTGTGCATTTACAATATTCATTGATTTTTGCCATTGAAAAACATGTTTTTCATATACCAGAAATGTTTGAAGCTACTGACTGAATGAAAGGAGCTGGCATCTCACTCTCTTTGAATCTTCTTTATCATGCTAGGATTAACAGGAAAAAGCTAAAAATTTCAGAATTGCACCGTGCAATGTGGAGATATTACTGTTTGTGCATTTACAATATTCATTGATTTTTGCCATTGAAAAACATGTTTTTCATATACCAGAAATGTTTGAAGCTACTGACTGAATGAAAGGAGCTGGCATCTCACTGTCTTTGAATCTTCTTTATCATGCTAGGATTAGCAGGAAAAAGCAAAAAATTTCAGAATTGCACCGTGCAATGTGGAGATATTACTGTTTGTGCATTTACAATATTCATTGATTTTTGCCATTGAAAAACATGTTTTTCATATACCAGAAATGTTTGAAGCTACTGACTGAATGAAAGGAGCTGGCATCTCACTCTCTTTGAATCTTCTTTATCATGCTAGGATTAACAGGAAAAAGCTAAAAATTTCAGAATTGCACCGTGCAATGTGGAGATATTACTGTTTGTGCATTTACAATATTCATTGATTTTTGCCATTGAAAAACATGTTTTTCATATACCAGAAATGTTTGAAGCTACTGACTGAATGAAAGGAGCTGGCATCTCACTCTCTTTGAATCTTCTTTATCATGCTAGGATTAACAGGAAAAAGCTAAAAATTTCAGAATTGCACCGTGCAATGTGGAGATATTACTGTTTGTGCATTTACAATATTCATTGATTTTTGCCATTGAAAAACATGTTTTTCATATACCAGAAATGTTTGAAGCTACTGACTGAATGAAAGGAGCTGGCATCTCACTCTCTTTGAATCTTCTTTATCATGCTAGGATTAACAGGAAAAAGCTAAAAATTTCAGAATTGCACCGTGCAATGTGGAGATATTACTGTTTGTGCATTTACAATATTCATTGATTTTTGCCATTGAAAAACGTCCAGAAATGTTTGAAGCTACTGACTGAATGAAAGGAGCTGGCATCTCACTCTCTTTGAATCTTCTTTATCATGCTAGGATTAACAGGAAAAAGCAAAAAATTTCAGAATTGCACCTTGCAATGTGGAGATATTACTGTTTGTGCATTTACAATATTCATTGATTTTTGCCATTGAAAAACATGTTTTTCATATACCAGAAATGTTTGAAGCTACTGACTGAATGAAAGGAGCTGGCATCTCACTCTCTTTGAATCTTCTTTATCATGCTAGGATTAACAGGAAAAAGCAAAAAATTTCAGAATTGCACCGTGCAATGTGGAGATATTACTGTTTGTGCATTTACAATATTCATTGATTTTTGCCATTGAAAAACATGTTTTTCATATACCAGAAATGTTTGAAGCTACTGACTGAATGAAAGGAGCTGGCATCTCACTCTCTTTGAATCTTCTTTATCATGCTAGGATTAGCAGGAAAAAGCAAAAAATTTCAGAATTGCACCGTGCAATGTGGAGATATTACTGTTTGTGCATTTACAATATTCATTGATTTTTGCCATTGAAAAACATGTTTTTCATATACCAGAAATGTTTGAAGCTACTGACTGAATGAAAGGAGCTGGCATCTCACTCTCTTTGAATCTTCTTTATCATGCTAGGATTAACAGGAAAAAGCTAAAAATTTCAGAATTGCACCGTGCAATGTGGAGATATTACTGTTTGTGCATTTACAATATTCATTGATTTTTGCCATTGAAAAACATGTTTTTCATATACCAGAAATGTTTGAAGCTACTGACTGAATGAAAGGAGCTGGCATCTCACTCTCTTTGAATCTTCTTTATCATGCTAGGATTAGCAGGAAAAAGCAAAAAATTTCAGAATTGCACCGTGCAATGTGGAGATATTACTGTTTGTGCATTTACAATATTCATTGATTTTTGCCATTGAAAAACATGTTTTTCATATACCAGAAATGTTTGAAGCTACTGACTGAATGAAAGGAGCTGGCATCTCACTCTCTTTGAATCTTCTTTATCATGCTAGGATTAACAGGAAAAAGCAAAAAATTTCAGAATTGCACCTTGCAATGTGGAGATATTACTGTTTGTGCATTTACAATATTCATTGATTTTTGCCATTGAAAAACATGTTTTTCATATACCAGAAATGTTTGAAGCTACTGACTGAATGAAAGGAGCTGGCATCTCACTCTCTTTGAATCTTCTTTATCATGCTAGGATTTGCAGGAAAAAGCTAAAAATTTCAGAATTGCACCGTGCAATGTGGAGATATTACTGTTTGTGCATTTACAATATTCATTGATTTTTGCCATTGAAAAACATGTTTTTCATATACCAGAAATGTTTGAAGCTACTGACTGAATGAAAGGAGCTGGCATCTCACTCTCTTTGAATCTTCTTTATCATGCTAGGATTAACAGGAAAAAGCTAAAAATTTCAGAATTGCACCGTGCAATGTGGAGATATTACTGTTTGTGCATTTACAATATTCATTGATTTTTGCCATTGAAAAACATGTTTTTCATATACCAGAAATGTTTGAAGCTACTGACTGAATGAAAGGAGCTGGCATCTCACTCTCTTTGAATCTTCTTTATCATGCTAGGATTAGCAGGAAAAAGCAAAAAATTTCAGAATTGCACCTTGCAATGTGGAGATATTACTGTTTGTGCATTTACAATATTCATTGATTTTTGCCATTGAAAAACGTCCAGAAATGTTTGAAGCTACTGACTGAATGAAAGGAGCTGGCATCTCACTCTCTTTGAATCTTCTTTATCATGCTAGGATTAGCAGGAAAAAGCAAAAAATTTCAGAATTGCACCTTGCAATGTGGAGATATTACTGTTTGTGCATTTACAATATTCATTGATTTTTGCCATTGAAAAACATGTTTTTCATATACCAGAAATGTTTGAAGCTACTGACTGAATGAAAGGAGCTGGCATCTCACTCTCTTTGAATCTTCTTTATCATGCTAGGATTAGCAGGAAAAAGCAAAAAATTTCAGAATTGCACCGTGCAATGTGGAGATATTACTGTTTGTGCATTTACAATATTCATTGATTTTTGCCATTGAAAAACGTCCAGAAATGTTTGAAGCTACTGACTGAATGAAAGGAGCTGGCATCTCACTCTCTTTGAATCTTCTTTATCATGCTAGGATTAACAGGAAAAAGCAAAAAATTTCAGAATTGCACCGTGCAATGTGGAGATATTACTGTTTGTGCATTTACAATATTCATTGATTTTTGCCATTGAAAAACATGTTTTTCATATACCAGAAATGTTTGAAGCTACTGACTGAATGAAAGGAGCTGGCATCTCACTCTCTTTGAATCTTCTTTATCATGCTAGGATTAACAGGAAAAAGCAAAAAATTTCAGAATTGCACCTTGCAATGTGGAGATATTACTGTTTGTGCATTTACAATATTCATTGATTTTTGCCATTGAAAAACATGTTTTTCATATACCAGAAATGTTTGAAGCTACTGACTGAATGAAAGGAGCTGGCATCTCACTCTCTTTGAATCTTCTTTATCATGCTAGGATTAACAGGAAAAAGCTAAAAATTTCAGAATTGCACCGTGCAATGTGGAGATATTACTGTTTGTGCATTTACAATATTCATTGATTTTTGCCATTGAAAAACATGTTTTTCATATACCAGAAATGTTTGAAGCTACTGACTGAATGAAAGGAGCTGGCATCTCACTCTCTTTGAATCTTCTTTATCATGCTAGGATTAACAGGAAAAAGCTAAAAATTTCAGAATTGCACCTTGCAATGTGGAGATATTACTGTTTGTGCATTTACAATATTCATTGATTTTTGCCATTGAAAAACATGTTTTTCATATACCAGAAATGTTTGAAGCTACTGACTGAATGAAAGGAGCTGGCATCTCACTCTCTTTGAATCTTCTTTATCATGCTAGGATTAACAGGAAAAAGCTAAAAATTTCAGAATTGCACCGTGCAATGTGGAGATATTACTGTTTGTGCATTTACAATATTCATTGATTTTTGCCATTGAAAAACATGTTTTTCATATACCAGAAATGTTTGAAGCTACTGACTGAATGAAAGGAGCTGGCATCTCACTCTCTTTGAATCTTCTTTATCATGCTAGGATTAACAGGAAAAAGCTAAAAATTTCAGAATTGCACCGTGCAATGTGGAGATATTACTGTTTGTGCATTTACAATATTCATTGATTTTTGCCATTGAAAAACGTCCAGAAATGTTTGAAGCTACTGACTGAATGAAAGGAGCTGGCATCTCACTCTCTTTGAATCTTCTTTATCATGCTAGGATTAACAGGAAAAAGCAAAAAATTTCAGAATTGCACCTTGCAATGTGGAGATATTACTGTTTGTGCATTTACAATATTCATTGATTTTTGCCATTGAAAAACATGTTTTTCATATACCAGAAATGTTTGAAGCTACTGACTGAATGAAAGGAGCTGGCATCTCACTCTCTTTGAATCTTCTTTATCATGCTAGGATTAACAGGAAAAAGCAAAAAATTTCAGAATTGCACCGTGCAATGTGGAGATATTACTGTTTGTGCATTTACAATATTCATTGATTTTTGCCATTGAAAAACATGTTTTTCATATACCAGAAATGTTTGAAGCTACTGACTGAATGAAAGGAGCTGGCATCTCACTCTCTTTGAATCTTCTTTATCATGCTAGGATTAGCAGGAAAAAGCAAAACATTTCAGAATTGCACCGTGCAATGTGGAGATATTACTGTTTGTGCATTTACAATATTCATTGATTTTTGCCATTGAAAAACATGTTTTTCATATACCAGAAATGTTTGAAGCTACTGACTGAATGAAAGGAGCTGGCATCTCACTCTCTTTGAATCTTCTTTATCATGCTAGGATTAACAGGAAAAAGCTAAAAATTTCAGAATTGCACCGTGCAATGTGGAGATATTACTGTTTGTGCATTTACAATATTCATTGATTTTTGCCATTGAAAAACATGTTTTTCATATACCAGAAATGTTTGAAGCTACTGACTGAATGAAAGGAGCTGGCATCTCACTCTCTTTGAATCTTCTTTATCATGCTAGGATTAGCAGGAAAAAGCAAAAAATTTCAGAATTGCACCTTGCAATGTGGAGATATTACTGTTTGTGCATTTACAATATTCATTGATTTTTGCCATTGAAAAACATGTTTTTCATATACCAGAAATGTTTGAAGCTACTGACTGAATGAAAGGAGCTGGCATCTCACTCTCTTTGAATCTTCTTTATCATGCTAGGATTAACAGGAAAAAGCAAAAAATTTCAGAATTGCACCTTGCAATGTGGAGATATTACTGTTTGTGCATTTACAATATTCATTGATTTTTGCCATTGAAAAACATGTTTTTCATATACCAGAAATGTTTGAAGCTACTGACTGAATGAAAGGAGCTGGCATCTCACTCTCTTTGAATCTTCTTTATCATGCTAGGATTAACAGGAAAAAGCTAAAAATTTCAGAATTGCACCGTGCAATGTGGAGATATTACTGTTTGTGCATTTACAATATTCATTGATTTTTGCCATTGAAAAACATGTTTTTCATATACCAGAAATGTTTGAAGCTACTGACTGAATGAAAGGAGCTGGCATCTCACTCTCTTTGAATCTTCTTTATCATGCTAGGATTAGCAGTAAAAAGCTAAAAATTTCAGAATTGCACCGTGCAATGTGGAGATATTACTGTTTGTGCATTTACAATATTCATTGATTTTTGCCATTGAAAAACATGTTTTTCATATACCAGAAATGTTTGAAGCTACTGACTGAATGAAAGGAGCTGGCATCTCACTCTCTTTGAATCTTCTTTATCATGCTAGGATTAACAGGAAAAAGCTAAAAATTTCAGAATTGCACCGTGCAATGTGGAGATATTACTGTTTGTGCATTTACAATATTCATTGATTTTTGCCATTGAAAAACATGTTTTTCATATACCAGAAATGTTTGAAGCTACTGACTGAATGAAAGGAGCTGGCATCTCACTCTCTTTGAATCTTCTTTATCATGCTAGGATTAGCAGGAAAAAGCAAAAAATTTCAGAATTGCACCTTGCAATGTGGAGATATTACTGTTTGTGCATTTACAATATTCATTGATTTTTGCCATTGAAAAACGTCCAGAAATGTTTGAAGCTACTGACTGAATGAAAGGAGCTGGCATCTCACTCTCTTTGAATCTTCTTTATCATGCTAGGATTAGCAGGAAAAAGCAAAAAATTTCAGAATTGCACCGTGCAATGTGGAGATATTACTGTTTGTGCATTTACAATATTCATTGATTTTTGCCATTGAAAAACATGTTTTTCATATACCAGAAATGTTTGAAGCTACTGACTGAATGAAAGGAGCTGGCATCTCACTCTCTTTGAATCTTCTTTATCATGCTAGGATTAGCAGGAAAAAGCAAAAAATTTCAGAATTGCACCTTGCAATGTGGAGATATTACTGTTTGTGCATTTACAATATTCATTGATTTTTGCCATTGAAAAACGTCCAGAAATGTTTGAAGCTACTGACTGAATGAAAGGAGCTGGCATCTCACTCTCTTTGAATCTTCTTTATCATGCTAGGATTAACAGGAAAAAGCTAAAAATTTCAGAATTGCACCGTGCAATGTGGAGATATTACTGTTTGTGCATTTACAATATTCATTGATTTTTGCCATTGAAAAACATGTTTTTCATATACCAGAAATGTTTGAAGCTACTGACTGAATGAAAGGAGCTGGCATCTCACTCTCTTTGAATCTTCTTTATCATGCTAGGATTAACAGGAAAAAGCTAAAAATTTCAGAATTGCACCTTGCAATGTGGAGATATTACTGTTTGTGCATTTACAATATTCATTGATTTTTGCCATTGAAAAACGTCCAGAAATGTTTGAAGCTACTGACTGAATGAAAGGAGCTGGCATCTCACTCTCTTTGAATCTTCTTTATCATGCTAGGATTATGATTTTTGCCATTGAAAAACATGTTTTTCATATACCAGAAATGTTTGAAGCTACTGACTGAATGAAAGGAGCTGGCATCTCACTCTCTTTGAATCTTCTTTATCATGCTAGGATTAGCAGGAAAAAGCAAAAAATTTCAGAATTGCACCTTGCAATGTGGAGATATTACTGTTTGTGCATTTACAATATTCATTGATTTTTGCCATTGAAAAACATGTTTTTCATATACCAGAAATGTTTGAAGCTACTGACTGAATGAAAGGAGCTGGCATCTCACTCTCTTTGAATCTTCTTTATCATGCTAGGATTAACAGGAAAAAGCTAAAAATTTCAGAATTGCACCGTGCAATGTGGAGATATTACTGTTTGTGCATTTACAATATTCATTGATTTTTGCCATTGAAAAACATGTTTTTCATATACCAGAAATGTTTGAAGCTACTGACTGAATGAAAGGAGCTGGCATCTCACTCTCTTTGAATCTTCTTTATCATGCTAGGATTAGCAGGAAAAAGCAAAAAATTTCAGAATTGCACCTTGCAATGTGGAGATATTACTGTTTGTGCATTTACAATATTCATTGATTTTTGCCATTGAAAAACATGTTTTTCATATACCAGAAATGTTTGAAGCTACTGACTGAATGAAAGGAGCTGGCATCTCACTCTCTTTGAATCTTCTTTATCATGCTAGGATTAGCAGGAAAAAGCAAAAAATTTCAGAATTGCACCGTGCAATGTGGAGATATTACTGTTTGTGCATTTACAATATTCATTGATTTTTGCCATTGAAAAACGTCCAGAAATGTTTGAAGCTACTGACTGAATGAAAGGAGCTGGCATCTCACTCTCTTTGAATCTTCTTTATCATGCTAGGATTAGCAGGAAAAAGCAAAAAATTTCAGAATTGCACCTTGCAATGTGGAGATATTACTGTTTGTGCATTTACAATATTCATTGATTTTTGCCATTGAAAAACATGTTTTTCATATACCAGAAATGTTTGAAGCTACTGACTGAATGAAAGGAGCTGGCATCTCACTCTCTTTGAATCTTCTTTATCATGCTAGGATTAGCAGGAAAAAGCAAAAAATTTCAGAATTGCACCTTGCAATGTGGAGATATTACTGTTTGTGCATTTACAATATTCATTGATTTTTGCCTTTGAAAAACGTCCAGAAATGTTTGAAGCTACTGACTGAATGAAAGGAGCTGGCATCTCACTCTCTTTGAATCTTCTTTATCATGCTAGGATTAACAGGAAAAAGCAAAAAATTTCAGAATTGCACCTTGCAATGTGGAGATATTACTGTTTGTGCATTTACAATATTCATTGATTTTTGCCATTGAAAAACATGTTTTTCATATACCAGAAATGTTTGAAGCTACTGACTGAATGAAAGGAGCTGGCATCTCACTCTCTTTGAATCTTCTTTATCATGCTAGGATTAACAGGAAAAAGCTAAAAATTTCAGAATTGCACCTTGCAATGTGGAGATATTACTGTTTGTGCATTTACAATATTCATTGATTTTTGCCATTGAAAAACATGTTTTTCATATACCAGAAATGTTTGAAGCTACTGACTGAATGAAAGGAGCTGGCATCTCACTTTCTTTGAATCTTCTTTATCATGCTAGGATTAACAGGAAAAAGCTAAAAATTTCAGAATTGCACCTTGCAATGTGGAGATATTACTGTTTGTGCATTTACAATATTCATTGATTTTTGCCATTGAAAAACATGTTTTTCATATACCAGAAATGTTTGAAGCTACTGACTGAATGAAAGGAGCTGGCATCTCACTCTCTTTGAATCTTCTTTATCATGCTAGGATTAACAGGAAAAAGCTAAAAATTTCAGAATTGCACCGTGCAATGTGGAGATATTACTGTTTGTGCATTTACAATATTCATTGATTTTTGCCATTGAAAAACATGTTTTTCATATACCAGAAATGTTTGAAGCTACTGACTGAATGAAAGGAGCTGGCATCTCACTCTCTTTGAATCTTCTTTATCATGCTAGGATTAGCAGGAAAAAGCAAAAAATTTCAGAATTGCACCTTGCAATGTGGAGATATTACTGTTTGTGCATTTACAATATTCATTGATTTTTGCCATTGAAAAACATGTTTTTCATATACCAGAAATGTTTGAAGCTACTGACTGAATGAAAGGAGCTGGCATCTCACTCTCTTTGAATCTTCTTTATCATGCTAGGATTAGCAGGAAAAAGCTAAAAATTTCAGAATTGCACCTTGCAATGTGGAGATATTACTGTTTGTGCATTTACAATATTCATTGATTTTTGCCATTGAAAAACATGTTTTTCATATACCAGAAATGTTTGAAGCTACTGACTGAATGAAAGGAGCTGGCATCTCACTCTCTTTGAATCTTCTTTATCATGCTAGGATTAACAGGAAAAAGCTAAAAATTTCAGAATTGCACCTTGCAATGTGGAGATATTACTGTTTGTGCATTTACAATATTCATTGATTTTTGCCATTGAAAAACATGTTTTTCATATACCAGAAATGTTTGAAGCTACTGACTGAATGAAAGGAGCTGGCATCTCACTCTCTTTGAATCTTCTTTATCATGCTAGGATTAACAGGAAAAAGCTAAAAATTTCAGAATTGCACCTTGCAATGTGGAGATATTACTGTTTGTGCATTTACAATATTCATTGATTTTTGCCATTGAAAAACATGTTTTTCATATACCAGAAATGTTTGAAGCTACTGACTGAATGAAAGGAGCTGGCATCTCACTCTCTTTGAATCTTCTTTATCATGCTAGGATTAGCAGGAAAAAGCAAAAAATTTCAGAATTGCACCGTGCAATGTGGAGATATTACTGTTTGTGCATTTACAATATTCATTGATTTTTGCCATTGAAAAACATGTTTTTCATATACCAGAAATGTTTGAAGCTACTGACTGAATGAAAGGAGCTGGCATCTCACTCTCTTTGAATCTTCTTTATCATGCTAGGATTAGCAGGAAAAAGCAAAAAATTTCAGAATTGCACCGTGCAATGTGGAGATATTACTGTTTGTGCATTTACAATATTCATTGATTTTTGCCATTGAAAAACATGTTTTTCATATACCAGAAATGTTTGAAGCTACTGACTGAATGAAAGGAGCTGGCATCTCACTCTCTTTGAATCTTCTTTATCATGCTAGGATTAACAGGAAAAAGCTAAAAATTTCAGAATTGCACCGTGCAATGTGGAGATATTACTGTTTGTGCATTTACAATATTCATTGATTTTTGCCATTGAAAAACATGTTTTTCATATACCAGAAATGTTTGAAGCTACTGACTGAATGAAAGGAGCTGGCATCTCACTCTCTTTGAATCTTCTTTATCATGCTAGGATTAACAGGAAAAAGCTAAAAATTTCAGAATTGCACCGTGCAATGTGGAGATATTACTGTTTGTGCATTTACAATATTCATTGATTTTTGCCATTGAAAAACATGTTTTTCATATACCAGAAATGTTTGAAGCTACTGACTGAATGAAAGGAGCTGGCATCTCACTCTCTTTGAATCTTCTTTATCATGCTAGGATTAGCAGGAAAAAGCAAAAAATTTCAGAATTGCACCGTGCAATGTGGAGATATTACTGTTTGTGCATTTACAATATTCATTGATTTTTGCCATTGAAAAACGTCCAGAAATGTTTGAAGCTACTGACTGAATGAAAGGAGCTGGCATCTCACTCTCTTTGAATCTTCTTTATCATGCTAGGATTAGCAGGAAAAAGCAAAAAATTTCAGAATTGCACCGTGCAATGTGGAGATATTACTGTTTGTGCATTTACAATATTCATTGATTTTTGCCATTGAAAAACATGTTTTTCATATACCAGAAATGTTTGAAGCTACTGACTGAATGAAAGGAGCTGGCATCTCACTCTCTTTGAATCTTCTTTATCATGCTAGGATTAACAGGAAAAAGCAAAAAATTTCAGAATTGCACCGTGCAATGTGGAGATATTACTGTTTGTGCATTTACAATATTCATTGATTTTTGCCATTGAAAAACATGTTTTTCATATACCAGAAATGTTTGAAGCTACTGACTGAATGAAAGGAGCTGGCATCTCACTCTCTTTGAATCTTCTTTATCATGCTAGGATTAGCAGGAAAAAGCTAAAAATTTCAGAATTGCACCTTGCAATGTGGAGATATTACTGTTTGTGCATTTACAATATTCATTGATTTTTGCCATTGAAAAACATGTTTTTCATATACCAGAAATGTTTGAAGCTACTGACTGAATGAAAGGAGCTGGCATCTCACTCTCTTTGAATCTTCTTTATCATGCTAGGATTAGCAGGAAAAAGCTAAAAATTTCAGAATTGCACCTTGCAATGTGGAGATATTACTGTTTGTGCATTTACAATATTCATTGATTTTTGCCATTGAAAAACGTCCAGAAATGTTTGAAGCTACTGACTGAATGAAAGGAGCTGGCATCTCACTCTCTTTGAATCTTCTTTATCATGCTAGGATTAGCAGGAAAAAGCTAAAAATTTCAGAATTGCACCGTGCAATGTGGAGATATTACTGTTTGTGCATTTACAATATTCATTGATTTTTGCCATTGAAAAACGTCCAGAAATGTTTGAAGCTACTGACTGAATGAAAGGAGCTGGCATCTCACTCTCTTTGAATCTTCTTTATCATGCTAGGATTAGCAGGAAAAAGCAAAAAATTTCAGAATTGCACCGTGCAATGTGGAGATATTACTGTTTGTGCATTTACAATATTCATTGATTTTTGCCATTGAAAAACATGTTTTTCATATACCAGAAATGTTTGAAGCTACTGACTGAATGAAAGGAGCTGGCATCTCACTCTCTTTGAATCTTCTTTATCATGCTAGGATTAGCAGGAAAAAGCTAAAAATTTCAGAATTGCACCTTGCAATGTGGAGATATTACTGTTTGTGCATTTACAATATTCATTGATTTTTGCCATTGAAAAACATGTTTTTCATATACCAGAAATGTTTGAAGCTACTGACTGAATGAAAGGAGCTGGCATCTCACTCTCTTTGAATCTTCTTTATCATGCTAGGATTAACAGGAAAAAGCTAAAAATTTCAGAATTGCACCTTGCAATGTGGAGATATTACTGTTTGTGCATTTACAATATTCATTGATTTTTGCCATTGAAAAACATGTTTTTCATATACCAGAAATGTTTGAAGCTACTGACTGAATGAAAGGAGCTGGCATCTCACTCTCTTTGAATCTTCTTTATCATGCTAGGATTAACAGGAAAAAGATAAAAATTTCAGAATTGCACCTTGCAATGTGGAGATATTACTGTTTGTGCATTTACAATATTCATTGATTTTTGCCATTGAAAAACATGTTTTTCATATACCAGAAATGTTTGAAGCTACTGACTGAATGAAAGGAGCTGGCATCTCACTCTCTTTGAATCTTCTTTATCATGCTAGGATTAGCAGGAAAAAGCAAAAAATTTCAGAATTGCACCGTGCAATGTGGAGATATTACTGTTTGTGCATTTACAATATTCATTGATTTTTGCCATTGAAAAACATGTTTTTCATATACCAGAAATGTTTGAAGCTACTGACTGAATGAAAGGAGCTGGCATCTCACTCTCTTTGAATCTTCTTTATCATGCTAGGATTAGCAGGAAAAAGCAAAAAATTTCAGAATTGCACCTTGCAATGTGGAGATATTACTGTTTGTGCATTTACAATATTCATTGATTTTTGCCATTGAAAAACATGTTTTTCATATACCAGAAATGTTTGAAGCTACTGACTGAATGAAAGGAGCTGGCATCTCACTCTCTTTGAATCTTCTTTATCATGCTAGGATTAGCAGGAAAAAGCTAAAAATTTCAGAATTGCACCTTGCAATGTGGAGATATTACTGTTTGTGCATTTACAATATTCATTGATTTTTGCCATTGAAAAACATGTTTTTCATATACCAGAAATGTTTGAAGCTACTGACTGAATGAAAGGAGCTGGCATCTCACTCTCTTTGAATCTTCTTTATCATGCTAGGATTAACAGGAAAAAGCTAAAAATTTCAGAATTGCACCTTGCAATGTGGAGATATTACTGTTTGTGCATTTACAATATTCATTGATTTTTGCCATTGAAAAACATGTTTTTCATATACCAGAAATGTTTGAAGCTACTGACTGAATGAAAGGAGCTGGCATCTCACTCTCTTTGAATCTTCTTTATCATGCTAGGATTAACAGGAAAAAGCTAAAAATTTCAGAATTGCACCTTGCAATGTGGAGATATTACTGTTTGTGCATTTACAATATTCATTGATTTTTGCCATTGAAAAACATGTTTTTCATATACCAGAAATGTTTGAAGCTACTGACTGAATGAAAGGAGCTGGCATCTCACTCTCTTTGAATCTTCTTTATCATGCTAGGATTAGCAGGAAAAAGCAAAAAATTTCAGAATTGCACCGTGCAATGTGGAGATATTACTGTTTGTGCATTTACAATATTCATTGATTTTTGCCATTGAAAAACATGTTTTTCATATACCAGAAATGTTTGAAGCTACTGACTGAATGAAAGGAGCTGGCATCTCACTCTCTTTGAATCTTCTTTATCATGCTAGGATTAGCAGGAAAAAGCAAAAAATTTCAGAATTGCACCGTGCAATGTGGAGATATTACTGTTTGTGCATTTACAATATTCATTGATTTTTGCCATTGAAAAACATGTTTTTCATATACCAGAAATGTTTGAAGCTACTGACTGAATGAAAGGAGCTGGCATCTCACTCTCTTTGAATCTTCTTTATCATGCTAGGATTAACAGGAAAAAGCTAAAAATTTCAGAATTGCACCGTGCAATGTGGAGATATTACTGTTTGTGCATTTACAATATTCATTGATTTTTGCCATTGAAAAACATGTTTTTCATATACCAGAAATGTTTGAAGCTACTGACTGAATGAAAGGAGCTGGCATCTCACTCTCTTTGAATCTTCTTTATCATGCTAGGATTAACAGGAAAAAGCTAAAAATTTCAGAATTGCACCGTGCAATGTGGAGATATTACTGTTTGTGCATTTACAATATTCATTGATTTTTGCCATTGAAAAACATGTTTTTCATATACCAGAAATGTTTGAAGCTACTGACTGAATGAAAGGAGCTGGCATCTCACTCTCTTTGAATCTTCTTTATCATGCTAGGATTAGAAGGAAAAAGCAAAAAATTTCAGAATTGCACCGTGCAATGTGGAGATATTACTGTTTGTGCATTTACAATATTCATTGATTTTTGCCATTGAAAAACGTCCAGAAATGTTTGAAGCTACTGACTGAATGAAAGGAGCTGGCATCTCACTCTCTTTGAATCTTCTTTATCATGCTAGGATTAGCAGGAAAAAGCAAAAAATTTCAGAATTGCACCGTGCAATGTGGAGATATTACTGTTTGTGCATTTACAATATTCATTGATTTTTGCCATTGAAAAACATGTTTTTCATATACCAGAAATGTTTGAAGCTACTGACTGAATGAAAGGAGCTGGCATCTCACTCTCTTTGAATCTTCTTTATCATGCTAGGATTAACAGGAAAAAGCAAAAAATTTCAGAATTGCACCGTGCAATGTGGAGATATTACTGTTTGTGCATTTACAATATTCATTGATTTTTGCCATTGAAAAACATGTTTTTCATATACCAGAAATGTTTGAAGCTACTGACTGAATGAAAGGAGCTGGCATCTCACTCTCTTTGAATCTTCTTTATCATGCTAGGATTAGCAGGAAAAAGCTAAAAATTTCAGAATTGCACCTTGCAATGTGGAGATATTACTGTTTGTGCATTTACAATATTCATTGATTTTTGCCATTGAAAAACATGTTTTTCATATACCAGAAATGTTTGAAGCTACTGACTGAATGAAAGGAGCTGGCATCTCACTCTCTTTGAATCTTCTTTATCATGCTAGGATTAGCAGGAAAAAGCTAAAAATTTCAGAATTGCACCTTGCAATGTGGAGATATTACTGTTTGTGCATTTACAATATTCATTGATTTTTGCCATTGAAAAACGTCCAGAAATGTTTGAAGCTACTGACTGAATGAAAGGAGCTGGCATCTCACTCTCTTTGAATCTTCTTTATCATGCTAGGATTAGCAGGAAAAAGCTAAAAATTTCAGAATTGCACCGTGCAATGTGGAGATATTACTGTTTGTGCATTTACAATATTCATTGATTTTTGCCATTGAAAAACGTCCAGAAATGTTTGAAGCTACTGACTGAATGAAAGGAGCTGGCATCTCACTCTCTTTGAATCTTCTTTATCATGCTAGGATTAGCAGGAAAAAGCAAAAAATTTCAGAATTGCACCGTGCAATGTGGAGATATTACTGTTTGTGCATTTACAATATTCATTGATTTTTGCCATTGAAAAACATGTTTTTCATATACCAGAAATGTTTGAAGCTACTGACTGAATGAAAGGAGCTGGCATCTCACTCTCTTTGAATCTTCATTATCATGCTAGGATTAGCAGGAAAAAGCAAAAAATTTCAGAATTGCACCTTGCAATGTGGAGATATTACTGTTTGTGCATTTACAATATTCATTGATTTTTGCCATTGAAAAACATGTTTTTCATATACCAGAAATGTTTGAAGCTACTGACTGAATGAAAGGAGCTGGCATCTCACTCTCTTTGAATCTTCTTTATCATGCTAGGATTAACAGGAAAAGCTAAAAATTTCAGAATTGCACCTTGCAATGTGGAGATATTACTGTTTGTGCATTTACAATATTCATTGATTTTTGCCATTGAAAAACGTCCAGAAATGTTTGAAGCTACTGACTGAATGAAAGGAGCTGGCATCTCACTCTCTTTGAATCTTCTTTATCATGCTAGGATTAACAGGAAAAAGCTAAAAATTTCAGAATTGCACCGTGCAATGTGGAGATATTACTGTTTGTGCATTTACAATATTCATTGATTTTTGCCATTGAAAAACATGTTTTTCATATACCAGAAATGTTTGAAGCTACTGACTGAATGAAAGGAGCTGGCATCTCACTCTCTTTGAATCTTCTTTATCATGCTAGGATTAGCAGGAAAAAGCAAAAAATTTCAGAATTGCACCTTGCAATGTGGAGATATTACTGTTTGTGCATTTACAATATTCATTGATTTTTGCCATTGAAAAACATGTTTTTCATATACCAGAAATGTTTGAAGCTACTGACTGAATGAAAGGAGCTGGCATCTCACTCTCTTTGAATCTTCTTTATCATGCTAGGATTAGCAGGAAAAAGCAAAAAATTTCAGAATTGCACCGTGCAATGTGGAGATATTACTGTTTGTGCATTTACAATATTCATTGATTTTTGCCATTGAAAAACGTCCAGAAATGTTTGAAGCTACTGACTGAATGAAAGGAGCTGGCATCTCACTCTCTTTGAATCTTCTTTATCATGCTAGGATTAGCAGGAAAAAGCTAAAAATTTCAGAATTGCACCGTGCAATGTGGAGATATTACTGTTTGTGCATTTACAATATTCATTGATTTTTGCCATTGAAAAACGTCCAGAAATGTTTGAAGCTACTGACTGAATGAAAGGAGCTGGCATCTCACTCTCTTTGAATCTTCTTTATGATGCTAGGATTAGCAGGAAAAAGCTAAAAATTTCAGAATTGCACCGTGCAATGTGGAGATATTACTGTTTGTGCATTTACAATATTCATTGATTTTTGCCATTGAAAAACATGTTTTTCATATACCAGAAATGTTTGAAGCTACTGACTGAATGAAAGGAGCTGGCATCTCACTCTCTTTGAATCTTCTTTATCATGCTAGGATTAACAGGAAAAAGCAAAAAATTTCAGAATTGCACCGTGCAATGTGGAGATATTACTGTTTGTGCATTTACAATATTCATTGATTTTTGCCATTGAAAAACGTCCAGAAATGTTTGAAGCTACTGACTGAATGAAAGGAGCTGGCATCTCACTCTCTTTGAATCTTCTTTATCATGCTAGGATTAGCAGGAAAAAGCAAAAAATTTCAGAATTGCACCGTGCAATGTGGAGATATTACTGTTTGTGCATTTACAATATTCATTGATTTTTGCCATTGAAAAACGTCCAGAAATGTTTGAAGCTACTGACTGAATGAAAGGAGCTGGCATCTCACTCTCTTTGAATCTTCTTTATCATGCTAGGATTAGCAGGAAAAAGCAAAAAATTTCAGAATTGCACCGTGCAATGTGGAGATATTACTGTTTGTGCATTTACAATATTCATTGATTTTTGCCATTGAAAAACGTCCAGAAATGTTTGAAGCTACTGACTGAATGAAAGGAGCTGGCATCTCACTCTCTTTGAATCTTCTTTATCATGCTAGGATTAGCAGGAAAAAGCTAAAAATTTCAGAATTGCACCGTGCAATGTGGAGATATTACTGTTTGTGCATTTACAATATTCATTGATTTTTGCCATTGAAAAACATGTTTTTCATATACCAGAAATGTTTGAAGCTACTGACTGAATGAAAGGAGCTGGCATCTCACTCTCTTTGAATCTTCTTTATCATGCTAGGATTAGCAGGAAAAAGCAAAAAATTTCAGAATTGCACCTTGCAATGTGGAGATATTACTGTTTGTGCATTTACAATATTCATTGATTTTTGCCATTGAAAAACATGTTTTTCATATACCAGAAATGTTTGAAGCTACTGACTGAATGAAAGGAGCTGGCATCTCACTCTCTTTGAATCTTCTTTATCATGCTAGGATTAGCAGGAAAAAGCAAAAAATTTCAGAATTGCACCGTGCAATGTGGAGATATTACTGTTTGTGCATTTACAATATTCATTGATTTTTGCCATTGAAAAACATGTTTTTCATATACCAGAAATGTTTGAAGCTACTGACTGAATGAAAGGAGCTGGCATCTCACTCTCTTTGAATCTTCTTTATCATGCTAGGATTAACAGGAAAAAGCTAAAAATTTCAGAATTGCACCGTGCAATGTGGAGATATTACTGTTTGTGCATTTACAATATTCATTGATTTTTGCCATTGAAAAACATGTTTTTCATATACCAGAAATGTTTGAAGCTACTGACTGAATGAAAGGAGCTGGCATCTCACTCTCTTTGAATCTTCTTTATCATGCTAGGATTAACAGGAAAAAGCTAAAAATTTCAGAATTGCACCTTGCAATGTGGAGATATTACTGTTTGTGCATTTACAATATTCATTGATTTTTGCCATTGAAAAACGTCCAGAAATGTTTGAAGCTACTGACTGAATGAAAGGAGCTGGCATCTCACTCTCTTTGAATCTTCTTTATCATGCTAGGATTAACAGGAAAAAGCTAAAAATTTCAGAATTGCACCGTGCAATGTGGAGATATTACTGTTTGTGCATTTACAATATTCATTGATTTTTGCCATTGAAAAACATGTTTTTCATATACCAGAAATGTTTGAAGCTACTGACTGAATGAAAGGAGCTGGCATCTCACTCTCTTTGAATCTTCTTTATCATGCTAGGATTAGCAGGAAAAAGCAAAAAATTTCAGAATTGCACCTTGCAATGTGGAGATATTACTGTTTGTGCATTTACAATATTCATTGATTTTTGCCATTGAAAAACATGTTTTTCATATACCAGAAATGTTTGAAGCTACTGACTGAATGAAAGGAGCTGGCATCTCACTCTCTTTGAATCTTCTTTATCATGCTAGGATTAACAGGAAAAAGCTAAAAATTTCAGAATTGCACCGTGCAATGTGGAGATATTACTGTTTGTGCATTTACAATATTCATTGATTTTTGCCATTGAAAAACATGTTTTTCATATACCAGAAATGTTTGAAGCTACTGACTGAATGAAAGGAGCTGGCATCTCACTCTCTTTGAATCTTCTTTATCATGCTAGGATTAGCAGGAAAAAGCAAAAAATTTCAGAATTGCACCTTGCAATGTGGAGATATTACTGTTTGTGCATTTACAATATTCATTGATTTTTGCCATTGAAAAACATGTTTTTCATATACCAGAAATGTTTGAAGCTACTGACTGAATGAAAGGAGCTGGCATCTCACTCTCTTTGAATCTTCTTTATCATGCTAGGATTAGCAGGAAAAAGCAAAAAATTTCAGAATTGCACCGTGCAATGTGGAGATATTACTGTTTGTGCATTTACAATATTCATTGATTTTTGCCATTGAAAAACGTCCAGAAATGTTTGAAGCTACTGACTGAATGAAAGGAGCTGGCATCTCACTCTCTTTGAATCTTCTTTATCATGCTAGGATTAGCAGGAAAAAGCAAAAAATTTCAGAATTGCACCTTGCAATGTGGAGATATTACTGTTTGTGCATTTACAATATTCATTGATTTTTGCCATTGAAAAACATGTTTTTCATATACCAGAAATGTTTGAAGCTACTGACTGAATGAAAGGAGCTGGCATCTCACTCTCTTTGAATCTTCTTTATCATGCTAGGATTAGCAGGAAAAAGCAAAAAATTTCAGAATTGCACCTTGCAATGTGGAGATATTACTGTTTGTGCATTTACAATATTCATTGATTTTTGCCATTGAAAAACGTCCAGAAATGTTTGAAGCTACTGACTGAATGAAAGGAGCTGGCATCTCACTCTCTTTGAATCTTCTTTATCATGCTAGGATTAACAGGAAAAAGCAAAAAATTTCAGAATTGCACCTTGCAATGTGGAGATATTACTGTTTGTGCATTTACAATATTCATTGATTTTTGCCATTGAAAAACATGTTTTTCATATACCAGAAATGTTTGAAGCTACTGACTGAATGAAAGGAGCTGGCATCTCACTCTCTTTGAATCTTCTTTATCATGCTAGGATTAACAGGAAAAAGCTAAAAATTTCAGAATTGCACCTTGCAATGTGGAGATATTACTGTTTGTGCATTTACAATATTCATTGATTTTTGCCATTGAAAAACATGTTTTTCATATACCAGAAATGTTTGAAGCTACTGACTGAATGAAAGGAGCTGGCATCTCACTCTCTTTGAATCTTCTTTATCATGCTAGGATTAACAGGAAAAAGCTAAAAATTTCAGAATTGCACCGTGCAATGTGGAGATATTACTGTTTGTGCATTTACAATATTCATTGATTTTTGCCATTGAAAAACATGTTTTTCATATACCAGAAATGTTTGAAGCTACTGACTGAATGAAAGGAGCTGGCATCTCACTCTCTTTGAATCTTCTTTATCATGCTAGGATTAGCAGGAAAAAGCAAAAAATTTCAGAATTGCACCTTGCAATGTGGAGATATTACTGTTTGTGCATTTACAATATTCATTGATTTTTGCCATTGAAAAACATGTTTTTCATATACCAGAAATGTTTGAAGCTACTGACTGAATGAAAGGAGCTGGCATCTCACTCTCTTTGAATCTTCTTTATCATGCTAGGATTAGCAGGAAAAAGCTAAAAATTTCAGAATTGCACCTTGCAATGTGGAGATATTACTGTTTGTGCATTTACAATATTCATTGATTTTTGCCATTGAAAAACATGTTTTTCATATACCAGAAATGTTTGAAGCTACTGACTGAATGAAAGGAGCTGGCATCTCACTCTCTTTGAATCTTCTTTATCATGCTAGGATTAACAGGAAAAAGCTAAAAATTTCAGAATTGCACCTTGCAATGTGGAGATATTACTGTTTGTGCATTTACAATATTCATTGATTTTTGCCATTGAAAAACATGTTTTTCATATACCAGAAATGTTTGAAGCTACTGACTGAATGAAAGGAGCTGGCATCTCACTCTCTTTGAATCTTCTTTATCATGCTAGGATTAACAGGAAAAAGCTACAAATTTCAGAATTGCACCTTGCAATGTGGAGATATTACTGTTTGTGCATTTACAATATTCATTGATTTTTGCCTTTGAAAAACATGTTTTTCATATACCAGAAATGTTTGAAGCTACTGACTGAATGAAAGGAGCTGGCATCTCACTCTCTTTGAATCTTCTTTATCATGCTAGGATTAGCAGGAAAAAGCAAAAAATTTCAGAATTGCACCTTGCAATGTGGAGATATTACTGTTTGTGCATTTACAATATTCATTGATTTTTGCCATTGAAAAACATGTTTTTCATATACCAGAAATGTTTGAAGCTACTGACTGAATGAAAGGAGCTGGCATCTCACTCTCTTTGAATCTTCTTTATCATGCTAGGATTAACAGGAAAAAGCTAAAAATTTCAGAATTGCACCGTGCAATGTGGAGATATTACTGTTTGTGCATTTACAATATTCATTGATTTTTGCCATTGAAAAACATGTTTTTCATATACCAGAAATGTTTGAAGCTACTGACTGAATGAAAGGAGCTGGCATCTCACTCTCTTTGAATCTTCTTTATCATGCTAGGATTAACAGGAAAAAGCTAAAAATTTCAGAATTGCACCGTGCAATGTGGAGATATTACTGTTTGTGCATTTACAATATTCATTGATTTTTGCCATTGAAAAACATGTTTTTCATATACCAGAAATGTTTGAAGCTACTGACTGAATGAAAGGAGCTGGCATCTCACTCTCTTTGAATCTTCTTTATCATGCTAGGATTAGCAGGAAAAAGCAAAAAATTTCAGAATTGCACCGTGCAATGTGGAGATATTACTGTTTGTGCATTTACAATATTCATTGATTTTTGCCATTGAAAAACGTCCAGAAATGTTTGAAGCTACTGACTGAATGAAAGGAGCTGGCATCTCACTCTCTTTGAATCTTCTTTATCATGCTAGGATTAGCAGGAAAAAGCAAAAAATTTCAGAATTGCACCGTGCAATGTGGAGATATTACTGTTTGTGCATTTACAATATTCATTGATTTTTGCCATTGAAAAACATGTTTTTCATATACCAGAAATGTTTGAAGCTACTGACTGAATGAAAGGAGCTGGCATCTCACTCTCTTTGAATCTTCTTTATCATGCTAGGATTAACAGGAAAAAGCAAAAAATTTCAGAATTGCACCGTGCAATGTGGAGATATTACTGTTTGTGCATTTACAATATTCATTGATTTTTGCCATTGAAAAACATGTTTTTCATATACCAGAAATGTTTGAAGCTACTGACTGAATGAAAGGAGCTGGCATCTCACTCTCTTTGAATCTTCTTTATCATGCTAGGATTAGCAGGAAAAAGCTAAAAATTTCAGAATTGCACCTTGCAATGTGGAGATATTACTGTTTGTGCATTTACAATATTCATTGATTTTTGCCATTGAAAAACATGTTTTTCATATACCAGAAATGTTTGAAGCTACTGACTGAATGAAAGGAGCTGGCATCTCACTCTCTTTGAATCTTCTTTATCATGCTAGGATTAGCAGGAAAAAGCTAAAAATTTCAGAATTGCACCTTGCAATGTGGAGATATTACTGTTTGTGCATTTACAATATTCATTGATTTTTGCCATTGAAAAACGTCCAGAAATGTTTGAAGCTACTGACTGAATGAAAGGAGCTGGCATCTCACTCTCTTTGAATCTTCTTTATCATGCTAGGATTAGCAGGAAAAAGCTAAAAATTTCAGAATTGCACCGTGCAATGTGGAGATATTACTGTTTGTGCATTTACAATATTCATTGATTTTTGCCATTGAAAAACGTCCAGAAATGTTTGAAGCTACTGACTGAATGAAAGGAGCTGGCATCTCACTCTCTTTGAATCTTCTTTATCATGCTAGGATTAGCAGGAAAAAGCAAAAAATTTCAGAATTGCACCGTGCAATGTGGAGATATTACTGTTTGTGCATTTACAATATTCATTGATTTTTGCCATTGAAAAACATGTTTTTCATATACCAGAAATGTTTGAAGCTACTGACTGAATGAAAGGAGCTGGCATCTCACTCTCTTTGAATCTTCTTTATCATGCTAGGATTAGCAATGCTAGGATTAGCAGGAAAAAGCAAAAAATTTCAGAATTGCACCTTGCAATGTGGAGATATTACTGTTTGTGCATTTACAATATTCATTGATTTTTGCCATTGAAAAACATGTTTTTCATATACCAGAAATGTTTGAAGCTACTGACTGAATGAAAGGAGCTGGCATCTCACTCTCTTTGAATCTTCTTTATCATGCTAGGATTAACAGGAAAAAGCTAAAAATTTCAGAATTGCACCTTGCAATGTGGAGATATTACTGTTTGTGCATTTACAATATTCATTGATTTTTGCCATTGAAAAACATGTTTTTCAATACCCCAGAAATGTTTGAAGCTACTGACTGAATGAAAGGAGCTGGCATCTCACTCTCTTTGAATCTTCTTTATCATGCTAGGATTAACAGGAAAAAGCTAAAAATTTCAGAATTGCACCGTGCAATGTGGAGATATTACTGTTTGTGCATTTACAATATTCATTGATTTTTGCCATTGAAAAACATGTTTTTCATATACCAGAAATGTTTGAAGCTACTGACTGAATGAAAGGAGCTGGCATCTCACTCTCTTTGAATCTTCTTTATCATGCTAGGATTAGCAGGAAAAAGCAAAAAATTTCAGAATTGCACCGTGCAATGTGGAGATATTACTGTTTGTGCATTTACAATATTCATTGATTTTTGCCATTGAAAAACATGTTTTTCATATACCAGAAATGTTTGAAGCTACTGACTGAATGAAAGGAGCTGGCATCTCACTCTCTTTGAATCTTCTTTATCATGCTAGGATTAGCAGGAAAAAGCAAAAAATTTCAGAATTGCACCGTGCAATGTGGAGATATTACTGTTTGTGCATTTACAATATTCATTGATTTTTGCCATTGAAAAACGTCCAGAAATGTTTGAAGCTACTGACTGAATGAAAGGAGCTGGCATCTCACTCTCTTTGAATCTTCTTTATCATGCTAGGATTAGCAGGAAAAAGCTAAAAATTTCAGAATTGCACCGTGCAATGTGGAGATATTACTGTTTGTGCATTTACAATATTCATTGATTTTTGCCATTGAAAAACGTCCAGAAATGTTTGAAGCTACTGACTGAATGAAAGGAGCTGGCATCTCACTCTCTTTGAATCTTCTTTATCATGCTAGGATTAGCAGGAAAAAGCTAAAAATTTCAGAATTGCACCGTGCAATGTGGAGATATTACTGTTTGTGCATTTACAATATTCATTGATTTTTGCCATTGAAAAACATGTTTTTCATATACCAGAAATGTTTGAAGCTACTGACTGAATGAAAGGAGCTGGCATCTCACTCTCTTTGAATCTTCTTTATCATGCTAGGATTAACAGGAAAAAGCAAAAAATTTCAGAATTGCACCGTGCAATGTGGAGATATTACTGTTTGTGCATTTACAATATTCATTGATTTTTGCCATTGAAAAACGTCCAGAAATGTTTGAAGCTACTGACTGAATGAAAGGAGCTGGCATCTCACTCTCTTTGAATCTTCTTTATCATGCTAGGATTAGCAGGAAAAAGCAAAAAATTTCAGAATTGCACCGTGCAATGTGGAGATATTACTGTTTGTGCATTTACAATATTCATTGATTTTTGCCATTGAAAAACATGTTTTTCATATACCAGAAATGTTTGAAGCTACTGACTGAATGAAAGGAGCTGGCATCTCACTCTCTTTGAATCTTCTTTATCATGCTAGGATTAGCAGGAAAAAGCTAAAAATTTCAGAATTGCACCTTGCAATGTGGAGATATTACTGTTTGTGCATTTACAATATTCATTGATTTTTGCCATTGAAAAACATGTTTTTCATATACCAGAAATGTTTGAAGCTACTGACTGAATGAAAGGAGCTGGCATCTCACTCTCTTTGAATCTTCTTTATCATGCTAGGATTAGCAGGAAAAAGCAAAAAATTTCAGAATTGCACCGTGCAATGTGGAGATATTACTGTTTGTGCATTTACAATATTCATTGATTTTTGCCATTGAAAAACATGTTTTCATATACCAGAAATGTTTGAAGCTACTGACTGAATGAAAGGAGCTGGCATCTCACTCTCTTTGAATCTTCTTTATCATGCTAGGATTAGCAGGAAAAAGCAAAAAATTTCAGAATTGCACCGTGCAATGTGGAGATATTACTGTTTGTGCATTTACAATATTCATTGATTTTTGCCATTGAAAAACATGTTTTTCATATACCAGAAATGTTTGAAGCTACTGACTGAATGAAAGGAGCTGGCATCTCACTCTCTTTGAATCTTCTTTATCATGCTAGGATTAACAGGAAAAAGCTAAAAATTTCAGAATTGCACCGTGCAATGTGGAGATATTACTGTTTGTGCATTTACAATATTCATTGATTTTTGCCATTGAAAAACATGTTTTTCATATACCAGAAATGTTTGAAGCTACTGACTGAATGAAAGGAGCTGGCATCTCACTCTCTTTGAATCTTCTTTATCATGCTAGGATTAACAGGAAAAAGCTAAAAATTTCAGAATTGCACCTTGCAATGTGGAGATATTACTGTTTGTGCATTTACAATATTCATTGATTTTTGCCATTGAAAAACATGTTTCCAGAAATGTTTGAAGCTACTGACTGAATGAAAGGAGCTGGCATCTCACTCTCTTTGAATCTTCTTTATCATGCTAGGATTAACAGGAAAAAGCTAAAAATTTCAGAATTGCACCGTGCAATGTGGAGATATTACTGTTTGTGCATTTACAATATTCATTGATTTTTGCCATTGAAAAACATGTTTTTCATATACCAGAAATGTTTGAAGCTACTGACTGAATGAAAGGAGCTGGCATCTCACTCTCTTTGAATCTTCTTTATCATGCTAGGATTAGCAGGAAAAAGCAAAAAATTTCAGAATTGCACCTTGCAATGTGGAGATATTACTGTTTGTGCATTTACAATATTCATTGATTTTTGCCATTGAAAAACATGTTTTTCATATACCAGAAATGTTTGAAGCTACTGACTGAATGAAAGGAGCTGGCATCTCACTCTCTTTGAATCTTCTTTATCATGCTAGGATTAACAGGAAAAAGCTAAAAATTTCAGAATTGCACCGTGCAATGTGGAGATATTACTGTTTGTGCATTTACAATATTCATTGATTTTTGCCATTGAAAAACATGTTTTTCATATACCAGAAATGTTTGAAGCTACTGACTGAATGAAAGGAGCTGGCATCTCACTCTCTTTGAATCTTCTTTATCATGCTAGGATTAGCAGGAAAAAGCAAAAAATTTCAGAATTGCACCTTGCAATGTGGAGATATTACTGTTTGTGCATTTACAATATTCATTGATTTTTGCCATTGAAAAACATGTTTTTCATATACCAGAAATGTTTGAAGCTACTGACTGAATGAAAGGAGCTGGCATCTCACTCTCTTTGAATCTTCTTTATCATGCTAGGATTAGCAGGAAAAAGCAAAAAATTTCAGAATTGCACCGTGCAATGTGGAGATATTACTGTTTGTGCATTTACAATATTCATTGATTTTTGCCATTGAAAAACGTCCAGAAATGTTTGAAGCTACTGACTGAATGAAAGGAGCTGGCATCTCACTCTCTTTGAATCTTCTTTATCATGCTAGGATTAGCAGGAAAAAGCAAAAAATTTCAGAATTGCACCTTGCAATGTGGAGATATTACTGTTTGTGCATTTACAATATTCATTGATTTTTGCCATTGAAAAACATGTTTTTCATATACCAGAAATGTTTGAAGCTACTGACTGAATGAAAGGAGCTGGCATCTCACTCTCTTTGAATCTTCTTTATCATGCTAGGATTAGCAGGAAAAAGCAAAAAATTTCAGAATTGCACCTTGCAATGTGGAGATATTACTGTTTGTGCATTTACAATATTCATTGATTTTTGCCATTGAAAAACGTTTTTCATATACCAGAAATGTTTGAAGCTACTGACTGAATGAAAGGAGCTGGCATCTCACTCTCTTTGAATCTTCTTTATCATGCTAGGATTAACAGGAAAAAGCAAAAAATTTCAGAATTGCACCTTGCAATGTGGAGATATTACTGTTTGTGCATTTACAATATTCATTGATTTTTGCCATTGAAAAACATGTTTTTCATATACCAGAAATGTTTGAAGCTACTGACTGAATGAAAGGAGCTGGCATCTCACTCTCTTTGAATCTTCTTTATCATGCTAGGATTAACAGGAAAAAGCTAAAAATTTCAGAATTGCACCTTGCAATGTGGAGATATTACTGTTTGTGCATTTACAATATTCATTGATTTTTGCCATTGAAAAACATGTTTTTCATATACCAGAAATGTTTGAAGCTACTGACTGAATGAAAGGAGCTGGCATCTCACTCTCTTTGAATCTTCTTTATCATGCTAGGATTAACAGGAAAAAGCTAAAAATTTCAGAATTGCACCGTGCAATGTGGAGATATTACTGTTTGTGCATTTACAATATTCATTGATTTTTGCCATTGAAAAACATGTTTTTCATATACCAGAAATGTTTGAAGCTACTGACTGAATGAAAGGAGCTGGCATCTCACTCTCTTTGAATCTTCTTTATCATGCTAGGATTAGCAGGAAAAAGCAAAAAATTTCAGAATTGCACCGTGCAATGTGGAGATATTACTGTTTGTGCATTTACAATATTCATTGATTTTTGCCATTGAAAAACATGTTTTTCATATACCAGAAATGTTTGAAGCTACTGACTGAATGAAAGGAGCTGGCATCTCACTCTCTTTGAATCTTCTTTATCATGCTAGGATTAGCAGGAAAAAGCTAAAAATTTCAGAATTGCACCTTGCAATGTGGAGATATTACTGTTTGTGCATTTACAATATTCATTGATTTTTGCCATTGAAAAACATGTTTTTCATATACCAGAAATGTTTGAAGCTACTGACTGAATGAAAGGAGCTGGCATCTCACTCTCTTTGAATCTTCTTTATCATGCTAGGATTAACAGGAAAAAGCTAAAAATTTCAGAATTGCACCGTGCAATGTGGAGATATTACTGTTTGTGCATTTACAATATTCATTGATTTTTGCCATTGAAAAACATGTTTTTCATATACCAGAAATGTTTGAAGCTACTGACTGAATGAAAGGAGCTGGCATCTCACTCTCTTTGAATCTTCTTTATCATGCTAGGATTAGCAGGAAAAAGCTAAAAATTTCAGAATTGCACCGTGCAATGTGGAGATATTACTGTTTGTGCATTTACAATATTCATTGATTTTTGCCATTGAAAAACATGTTTTTCATATACCAGAAATGTTTGAAGCTACTGACTGAATGAAAGGAGCTGGCATCTCACTCTCTTTGAATCTTCTTTATCATGCTAGGATTAGCAGGAAAAAGCAAAAAATTTCAGAATTGCACCGTGCAATGTGGAGATATTACTGTTTGTGCATTTACAATATTCATTGATTTTTGCCATTGAAAAACGTCCAGAAATGTTTGAAGCTACTGACTGAATGAAAGGAGCTGGCATCTCACTCTCTTTGAATCTTCTTTATCATGCTAGGATTAGCAGGAAAAAGCAAAAAATTTCAGAATTGCACCGTGCAATGTGGAGATATTACTGTTTGTGCATTTACAATATTCATTGATTTTTGCCATTGAAAAACATGTTTTTCATATACCAGAAATGTTTGAAGCTACTGACTGAATGAAAGGAGCTGGCATCTCACTCTCTTTGAATCTTCTTTATCATGCTAGGATTAGCAGGAAAAAGCAAAAAATTTCAGAATTGCACCGTGCAATGTGGAGATATTACTGTTTGTGCATTTACAATATTCATTGATTTTTGCCATTGAAAAACATGTTTTTCATATACCAGAAATGTTTGAAGCTACTGACTGAATGAAAGGAGCTGGCATCTCACTCTCTTTGAATCTTCTTTATCATGCTAGGATTAGCAGGAAAAAGCTAAAAATTTCAGAATTGCACCTTGCAATGTGGAGATATTACTGTTTGTGCATTTACAATATTCATTGATTTTTGCCATTGAAAAACATGTTTTTCATATACCAGAAATGTTTGAAGCTACTGACTGAATGAAAGGAGCTGGCATCTCACTCTCTTTGAATCTTCTTTATCATGCTAGGATTAGCAGGAAAAAGCTAAAAATTTCAGAATTGCACCTTGCAATGTGGAGATATTACTGTTTGTGCATTTACAATATTCATTGATTTTTGCCATTGAAAAACGTCCAGAAATGTTTGAAGCTACTGACTGAATGAAAGGAGCTGGCATCTCACTCTCTTTGAATCTTCTTTATCATGCTAGGATTAGCAGGAAAAAGCTAAAAATTTCAGAATTGCACCGTGCAATGTGGAGATATTACTGTTTGTGCATTTACAATATTCATTGATTTTTGCCATTGAAAAACGTCCAGAAATGTTTGAAGCTACTGACTGAATGAAAGGAGCTGGCATCTCACTCTCTTTGAATCTTCTTTATCATGCTAGGATTAGCAGGAAAAAGCAAAAAATTTCAGAATTGCACCGTGCAATGTGGAGATATTACTGTTTGTGCATTTACAATATTCATTGATTTTTGCCATTGAAAAACATGTTTTTCATATACCAGAAATGTTTGAAGCTACTGACTGAATGAAAGGAGCTGGCATCTCACTCTCTTTGAATCTTCTTTATCATGCTAGGATTAGCAGGAAAAAGCAAAAAATTTCAGAATTGCACCGTGCAATGTGGAGATATTACTGTTTGTGCATTTACAATATTCATTGATTTTTGCCATTGAAAAACATGTTTTTCATATACCAGAAATGTTTGAAGCTACTGACTGAATGAAAGGAGCTGGCATCTCACTCTCTTTGAATCTTCTTTATCATGCTAGGATTAACAGGAAAAAGCTAAAAATTTCAGAATTGCACCTTGCAATGTGGAGATATTACTGTTTGTGCATTTACAATATTCATTGATTTTTGCCATTGAAAAACGTCCAGAAATGTTTGAAGCTACTGACTGAATGAAAGGAGCTGGCATCTCACTCTCTTTGAATCTTCTTTATCATGCTAGGATTAACAGGAAAAAGCTAAAAATTTCAGAATTGCACCGTGCAATGTGGAGATATTACTGTTTGTGCATTTACAATATTCATTGATTTTTGCCATTGAAAAACATGTTTTTCATATACCAGAAATGTTTGAAGCTACTGACTGAATGAAAGGAGCTGGCATCTCACTCTCTTTGAATCTTCTTTATCATGCTAGGATTAGCAGGAAAAAGCAAAAAATTTCAGAATTGCACCTTGCAATGTGGAGATATTACTGTTTGTGCATTTACAATATTCATTGATTTTTGCCATTGAAAAACATGTTTTTCATATACCAGAAATGTTTGAAGCTACTGACTGAATGAAAGGAGCTGGCATCTCACTCTCTTTGAATCTTCTTTATCATGCTAGGATTAGCAGGAAAAAGCAAAAAATTTCAGAATTGCACCGTGCAATGTGGAGATATTACTGTTTGTGCATTTACAATATTCATTGATTTTTGCCATTGAAAAACGTCCAGAAATGTTTGAAGCTACTGACTGAATGAAAGGAGCTGGCATCTCACTCTCTTTGAATCTTCTTTATCATGCTAGGATTAGCAGGAAAAAGCTAAAAATTTCAGAATTGCACCGTGCAATGTGGAGATATTACTGTTTGTGCATTTACAATATTCATTGATTTTTGCCATTGAAAAACGTCCAGAAATGTTTGAAGCTACTGACTGAATGAAAGGAGCTGGCATCTCACTCTCTTTGAATCTTCTTTATCATGCTAGGATTAGCAGGAAAAAGCTAAAAATTTCAGAATTGCACCGTGCAATGTGGAGATATTACTGTTTGTGCATTTACAATATTCATTGATTTTTGCCATTGAAAAACATGTTTTTCATATACCAGAAATGTTTGAAGCTACTGACTGAATGAAAGGAGCTGGCATCTCACTCTCTTTGAATCTTCTTTATCATGCTAGGATTAACAGGAAAAAGCAAAAAATTTCAGAATTGCACCTTGCAATGTGGAGATATTACTGTTTGTGCATTTACAATATTCATTGATTTTTGCCATTGAAAAACATGTTTTTCAATATACCAGAAAATGTTTGAAGCTACTGACTGAATGAAAGGAGCTGGCATCTCACTCTCTTTGAATCTTCTTTATCATGCTAGGATTAGCAGGAAAAAGCAAAAAATTTCAGAATTGCACCGTGCAATGTGGAGATATTACTGTTTGTGCATTTACAATATTCATTGATTTTTGCCATTGAAAAACATGTCCAGAAATGTTTGAAGCTACTGACTGAATGAAAGGAGCTGGCATCTCACTCTCTTTGAATCTTCTTTATCATGCTAGGATTAGCAGGAAAAAGCTAAAAATTTCAGAATTGCACCTTGCAATGTGGAGATATTACTGTTTGTGCATTTACAATATTCATTGATTTTTGCCATTGAAAAACATGTTTTTCATATACCAGAAATGTTTGAAGCTACTGACTGAATGAAAGGAGCTGGCATCTCACTCTCTTTGAATCTTCTTTATCATGCTAGGATTAGCAGGAAAAAGCAAAAAATTTCAGAATTGCACCGTGCAATGTGGAGATATTACTGTTTGTGCATTTACAATATTCATTGATTTTTGCCATTGAAAAACATGTTTTTCATATACCAGAAATGTTTGAAGCTACTGACTGAATGAAAGGAGCTGGCATCTCACTCTCTTTGAATCTTCTTTATCATGCTAGGATTAGCAGGAAAAAGCTAAAAATTTCAGAATTGCACCGTGCAATGTGGAGATATTACTGTTTGTGCATTTACAATATTCATTGATTTTTGCCATTGAAAAACATGTTTTTCATATACCAGAAATGTTTGAAGCTACTGACTGAATGAAAGGAGCTGGCATCTCACTCTCTTTGAATCTTCTTTATCATGCTAGGATTAGCAGGAAAAAGCAAAAAATTTCAGAATTGCACCTTGCAATGTGGAGATATTACTGTTTGTGCATTTACAATATTCATTGATTTTTGCCATTGAAAAACATGTTTTTCATATACCAGAAATGTTTGAAGCTACTGACTGAATGAAAGGAGCTGGCATCTCACTCTCTTTGAATCTTCTTTATCATGCTAGGATTAACAGGAAAAAGCAAAAAATTTCAGAATTGCACCGTGCAATGTGGAGATATTACTGTTTGTGCATTTACAATATTCATTGATTTTTGCCATTGAAAAACATGTTTTTCATATACCAGAAATGTTTGAAGCTACTGACTGAATGAAAGGAGCTGGCATCTCACTCTCTTTGAATCTTCTTTATCATGCTAGGATTAGCAGGAAAAAGCTAAAAATTTCAGAATTGCACCTTGCAATGTGGAGATATTACTGTTTGTGCATTTACAATATTCATTGATTTTTGCCATTGAAAAACATGTTTTTCATATACCAGAAATGTTTGAAGCTACTGACTGAATGAAAGGAGCTGGCATCTCACTCTCTTTGAATCTTCTTTATCATGCTAGGATTAGCAGGAAAAAGCAAAAAATTTCAGAATTGCACCGTGCAATGTGGAGATATTACTGTTTGTGCATTTACAATATTCATTGATTTTTGCCATTGAAAAACATGTTTTTCATATACCAGAAATGTTTGAAGCTACTGACTGAATGAAAGGAGCTGGCATCTCACTCTCTTTGAATCTTCTTTATCATGCTAGGATTAGCAGGAAAAAGCTAAAAATTTCAGAATTGCACCTTGCAATGTGGAGATATTACTGTTTGTGCATTTACAATATTCATTGATTTTTGCCATTGAAAAACATGTTTTTCATATACCAGAAATGTTTGAAGCTACTGACTGAATGAAAGGAGCTGGCATCTCACTCTCTTTGAATCTTCTTTATCATGCTAGGATTAGCAGGAAAAAGCTAAAAATTTCAGAATTGCACCGTGCAATGTGGAGATATTACTGTTTGTGCATTTACAATATTCATTGATTTTTGCCATTGAAAAACGTCCAGAAATGTTTGAAGCTACTGACTGAATGAAAGGAGCTGGCATCTCACTCTCTTTGAATCTTCTTTATCATGCTAGGATTAGCAGGAAAAAGCTAAAAATTTCAGAATTGCACCGTGCAATGTGGAGATATTACTGTTTGTGCATTTACAATATTCATTGATTTTTGCCATTGAAAAACGTCCAGAAATGTTTGAAGCTACTGACTGAATGAAAGGAGCTGGCATCTCACTCTCTTTGAATCTTCTTTATCATGCTAGGATTAGCAGGAAAAAGCAAAAAATTTCAGAATTGCACCTTGCAATGTGGAGATATTACTGTTTGTGCATTTACAATATTCATTGATTTTTGCCATTGAAAAACATGTTTTTCATATACCAGAAATGTTTGAAGCTACTGACTGAATGAAAGGAGCTGGCATCTCACTCTCTTTGAATCTTCTTTATCATGCTAGGATTAGCAGGAAAAAGCAAAAAATTTCAGAATTGCACCGTGCAATGTGGAGATATTACTGTTTGTGCATTTACAATATTCATTGATTTTTGCCATTGAAAAACATGTTTTTCATATACCAGAAATGTTTGAAGCTACTGACTGAATGAAAGGAGCTGGCATCTCACTCTCTTTGAATCTTCTTTATCATGCTAGGATTAGCAGGAAAAAGCTAAAAATTTCAGAATTGCACCTTGCAATGTGGAGATATTACTGTTTGTGCATTTACAATATTCATTGATTTTTGCCATTGAAAAACATGTTTTTCATATACCAGAAATGTTTGAAGCTACTGACTGAATGAAAGGAGCTGGCATCTCACTCTCTTTGAATCTTCTTTATCATGCTAGGATTAACAGGAAAAGCTAAAAATTTCAGAATTGCACCGTGCAATGTGGAGATATTACTGTTTGTGCATTTACAATATTCATTGATTTTTGCCATTGAAAAACAGTCCAGAAATGTTTGAAGCTACTGACTGAATGAAAGGAGCTGGCATCTCACTCTCTTTGAATCTTCTTTATCATGCTAGGATTAGCAGGAAAAAGCAAAAAATTTCAGAATTGCACCTTGCAATGTGGAGATATACTGTTTGTGCATTTACAATATTCATTGATTTTTGCCATTGAAAAAAGTCCAGAAATGTTTGAAGCTACTGACTGAATGAAAGGAGCTGGCATCTCACTCTCTTTGAATCTTCTTTATCATGCTAGGATTAGCAGGAAAAAGCAAAAAATTTCAG